>NW_019268308.1:49844-60262 GCF_002742605.1 Olea europaea var. sylvestris
GGCCACGCCGAATGCACATTTTACGGGGTTCAACTTCATTCCGTACTTTCGCAAGGTGTCGAAAACCTCTTCAAGATCTGAAATATGCTGGTCTACCTGTTTGCTCTTGACCACCATGTCATCAACATACGCCTCCACGTTCCTTCCAATCAAGTTAGCAAAGACTTTGTTGATGAGTCTTTGGTATGTTGCCCCTGCATTCTTCAAATCGAAAGGTATGACCTTATAATAGTGTATGGCGGAATTGACCATGAATGATGTCTTTTCTTGATCTTCTTCGGCCATGAGGATTTGATGATAACCAGAAAATGCATCCAAGAAGCTGTACAACTTATGTCCGGACGTGCTATCCACCAAGTTGTCAATCCGTGGTAGGGGATAACTATCCTTTGGACATGCTTTGTTAAGATCTGTGAAGTCAACGCAGACCCTCCACTTACCATTGGCCCTCTTTACTAAAACAACATTGGCAAGCCAATCGGGATATTGGACCTCCCGAATGAACTGAGCGCTGACAAGTTTGTTAATTTCTTCGCGAATGACCTCCCGACGTTCTGGGGCAAACTGTCTTTTCCTCTGCTTTACTGGTCTGGCCCCTGGGCTAATGTTAAGCCTATGGACTGCAATTTTAGGGTCTATCCCTGACATATCCTCAACCTTCTAGGCAAAAACATCAATGTTGCGAGATAAGCAACCAACAAGTTCTGTCTTTAGGGTGACGTCAAGATCCCGACCAATAGTCACCTTCTTATCATGCTCGAGCTCAATTTCCATCAATTCTTCGACAAGGGCAAGTCTGACTTGTTGCCCGTCCTCGAGATCCATCCTCGAGATTTGCATGATGTCGTTATTTATTTTCTGAACGCTGGCAACATAGCATTGTCTGGTCTCCACGGACGACCCCAACGCTACTACTTGTTGGAAACTTCATGGCCAGGTGGAAGGTAGACACAATGGCTTTAATCTTGTTTAGGAGTGGTCTTCCCAGAATTGCGTTATAGGCCATTGAGACACGTACCACTTGAAAAGATGTCATCTCCGTAACCTGTTTCTGGCTAGAACCCAAAGTTAGTGGAAGTTCGACGACACCTTCTGGAGTGATGACTCCTCCCCCAAACCCCTGGAGAGGAGTTTTAACCGCTTTGAGCTGCTGAGATGAGATTTCCATTTTGGCAAAAGCTTTTTGTGAAAGTATATTGGCCGCACTCCCGTTGTTAACCAAGATTCTCTTTACTTCAAAATTGGCCACAATCGCTGAGATTACCAAGGCGTCATCATGTGGAAGTGATATACCTTCTAGTCCCCGGTCCCAAAAATAATATCCTCCAGCTTTCCATGAGGCATCCCAGAGGCCAAGGCATATTGTCGGGCATATTGTTTTCTTCCACTGTTAGAGTCTCCTCCCGAGGCAATACCCCCAATGATGATATTGATGGTCCCAGCAGTGGCTTGACCATCCCTTTTTGCCTCAGGGGCTTTTTCCCTGCCACGATCATTCCTCGGGCGTTTGTCGTTACCGACGTAGGAACTCAAGAGTCTCCTTTTAATAAGGGCTACAATCTCCCGTTGTAGGGCCTTACAGTTCTCTGCGTATGCCCATGATCCCGATGGAACTCACAGTACTTGTTCATGTCCCTGGATTCAAGTGGTGACCTCATTCTGACAGGCCATTTGAGTTCCTTCATATCTTTGATCTCCATCAATATATTGGTCTTTGACTTATTTAAACGCGTGAATAACGTTGGGGGAACCTCCTGTTTCTATTTTTTTCGATGTTCTTCACGGGGGTTCGTGTCGTGCTGTCGTTTATGCTCGACCCTATCATGGGGTGGTCCAACCTTTCTCGGGTTCAGTGTTTCCTCCATATTTATGTACTTCTCGGCTCGGGTAAGAAGCTCGGTCACTGTCTTTGGCGGAGTTTTGGATAAAGACATCTTGAAAGCCTCACACTTTATGGCATATGTGAGGGCAGAAACTGCTGCAGTTATGTGTAGGTCGGGAATCTAAAGTCTTTCCTTGTTGAACCTGGTCATGAAGTCACGTAGGGTCTCATTTTGCCCTTGTCTAAGTTGCATGAGGGAAGCCGCTGTCTTCCTGATGCGTTTACTGCTTGCGAAGAAAGCAGAGAACTTGTCCGCCAAATCCTAGAATGAGGCTATGGAGTTGGGCTCTAAGGTTGAGAACCAATCCCTAGCAGCATTCGTCAAAGTTTGCGGGAAGGCCTTGCACATCATCTGATCTGGTGCGACCTATAGATTCATGACGTCCGTGTATACATTCAGATGATTGATTGGATCGGTGGTCCCATCATATTCTTTGGTCCTAGGATACTTAAATCTGTCTGGCTAGGGGAATGTTAATATCTCGGGAGTAAAGGGAGTGTTGGGACTGAATCTTGTCGTCCCTTTGTTACCCTGAAGTAGGTCCGCCGTAATTCCTTCTTGAATAATCCTAGCGAGTTTCCCAGACTCCATGGTCACTGATCTCGAGGTCGAGGTCACATGTAGAATACCCGAGGCCCCTGCTCCGCCATTGTCAGCGAACTGTGTTTGAGCTCGAGCTCAAGCATCAGTCATAAAACCCCCCTGGGGTGCTGGTGTGGGTGACGGATGCGAATTTCTTTGACTTAGCAGTTGAGTCAGTGTGACGACCTGTTGTCTGAGCTCTTCAAAGGCTCCAGTAGTGACGGCTGCCGGCTGGGGCTCTGGCACTTCTGATGATTCCTCTTGAGGAACAGGGATATCCTCAGGAGGGGGTTGGTTTGGAGTGGATGAGCTTGCTAGCGGAAGACTTGAACGTGTCTTTACCATGGCTTTTGGTAGCGGTTCCCACAGACGGCGCGAATGATGCTACCAAAAATCGTACATGTAGATTTCCCGAGCTTGATGACTGATGAGGAGCACGAACGTAATCTTCCGATACCTGAAACAAAGGCAACGAGGTGTGTTCTCGTCGTCCCTCCGATGCTTAAGTCAGAAAGGGAAATATATGCGTGAGGCTATGTGCTGAAGAACAATGAAAAGCGTACCTGAATAATGGCCCAAGGTTCTGCTTTTATAGGAGTAGGTAGTGTACTCCTAGTAGGATTGTGTTGGTTGGATGTTTTTATCCAAGGGAATTTCTATTTATAAAGAGTGTCCTACTTGTAATGTAATTGTTTGACAAGCGGTGTCAGGGTTGATATAGAATCCTTGGGTGTTTAGGTTTGTTTGTTAGGTACCCAGGTCTTAGGAGGCATGTTGGTGGTGTATGTCCTGAGGACTATTCTCGAGGACTTTGAGAGAATGTAAATGTGTCCTCGAGGTATCTCGAGGACTACGATACCTCGAGGACTTAGGGAGACCCCGAGGACCATAGCAGAGAAATGAGATGGGGTATATATGGAGTCCTCGGGATAAGCTCCTCGGGGTATATCAATACTGGCATAGTCAATACCCATCTCCAGTGGCAGAATCTGAGGTGGCCCATGGCCATACACAATCTGAAAAGGAGTGTGCTTGGTTGCAATATACAAGGAAATGTTATACAAAAACTATGCCCAGTGTAAATAATGACTCTAACCTATGGCCTGCTTGATGCAAAACACCACAAATAAGTTTCCTAGCACCTATTTACTACCTCCGTTTGTGGATGATAAGTAGAGCTATGCTTGATAGCAGTCTACTGTGCCTTGAGTAAAGCATTCCAAAAAGTACTCATAAAAATTCGATCCCTGTTGCAAACAATGGAGCATGGCATGCACTGCAGATGAACTACCTTGCGTATGAAGACCTTAGCCACCATAGGGACAGTGAAAGGGTGCTTATGACCAATGAAATGCCCATATTTAATCAAACTTTCCACTACCACCAATATAGTATCAATACCTCCCAACCGAGAAAGACCCTCAATGAAATCTATTGATATTTAATCCCAAATCAACTCGAGAATCGACAAAGGCTGCACCAATCCACCCGAAGACAATAACATATATTTACGTTGTTGGCAGATCGCATACGCTGCTACGCAATCTCTCACCCCCTTCTTCATCCCTTGCTAATATACTTCCTTGTCGATTGGTTCATATGTTTTAGGGAACCTTGAATGCTAACTGACCTTAATCTCATAGCATTCTTGCAACATGAGGGTGACAAGATGCGAATGGCTAGGCAATACAATCTTTCCGTGGTAACATAAGATGCCGTCAATCAGCTCATACCCACACTTCACATTGACTCCATCCTGCATGTCCGATACTAATTTTCCCAGCATTTCATCAACCGCTACCTCCTTCTACACCTCCTCCAGTTGAAGAACCGTAGAAGTGGTTAGAGCCAAAACATTCAGTAATGGATGCATCCCTGACAGAGCATCTGCCACATTGTTTTCCAAGCTCCGACAATACTGGATATCAAATTGGTACCCATGAGTTTAGTGAGCCATTTTTGGTAATCATCACTCACCAACCGTTGCTTCAATAAAAAATTTAAACTTCATTGATCTGTTCTGACCACAAAATACTTTCCCAACAAGTAGTAACGCCATTTTTGGATGGCGAACACAATGGCAATTAATTCTCTCATAAACTGACTTTTGCTTGACACTTTGAGATAGAACCTTGCTAAAAATACCCAATAGGATAACTGTCATGCATCGATACTCCCTAACCTGAGGCATCAGATTCAACCACAAACTGCTTAGAAAAATTAGGTAGAGTGAGCACCAAAACTCTTACCATAACTGATTTAAGCTTTTGAAATGCTACTTCCGTTTCTTTATTCTACCTGAATGGATCCTTCTTGAGCAGCTCAGTTAAAGGTTAAGCCATTTCAGCATAGCCTAACATGAATCGCTTGTAGTGCTGCCTGTAAGTCCCAAGAACCCCCAGAGCTCTTTGATGTTGCATGGGCTCGACCGGCTCACCACTGCCTCAATTTTTGGCTGATCGGCTGCCATTGCTTTCTCAGAAATCACATAACCAAGATACTCAACTTTCTACTTCTGAACAAATACTTCTTTTCATTGGCATAAAACTGTTGCTCTTGCAAGTGTTCCTTAACTGATTTACAGTAAACTAAAATGACAAACTTCTGTAAGTAAAGTCAAAATATCTCATTCATCAGGTATTGAAAAGTTGCTGGTGCATTTGCTAACCTAAAAGGTATAACCAAGAACTCATAGTACCCCTCGTGAGTACAAAAAGCAGTCATGGGGATGTCTTCCTATCTCACTCCGATTTGATAATAGCCTGACTTCAGGTCTAGCTTAGAAAATACAAAAGTCCTATGTAATTCATCCAACAACTCATTGATTACTGGAATTGGAAAACAGTTAGGCACCACAACCTTGTTAAGTGCCTGATAATGGACACAAAACCTCTAGCTACCAATATTTTTCTTCACCAATAAGACAGGGTTCGAGAATGGGCTAAGACTTGGCTGCATGATTCCTGTGGCCAGCATTTCCTTAACCAACCTCCAAATTTCATTCTTTTGAGCATATAGGTATTGATAGGGTTTTATATTTACGGGAGTTGTATTGGGCTGTAGGCGAATGGCATGGTCCCGTGCCTTCTGCGGTGGAAGTTCGATGATCCATTCAAAAACTCTGCAATGATGCTACAACAACTCTTTAAATGAGTTGTGAACTACTACTACGGGTTCTCCCCGGCTCCACAACCAAACAACCCAATTCTACCAAAATTCATTGTTCACTCTCCTTAAAAGTCTTAACCAACGACTTCAATGACACTTGAATTGTATCCAAGCTATGATTGCCCTGTAATACTACAGTTTCTTCCATCATCTTAAAGTGCATAGTTAGTGTCCCCAATTTACTTGCATCCTTCCCAAAGTCTCCAGCCACTTCATTCCCAAAATAACATCTGTACAGCCTAACTTCACTGGTAAGAAGTCCTCGATCACATCAATATTAGGTAGCAAAACCACAACTCCCTTACAAATGCCACCTCCTTTACTGACAACCCCATTCCCATAAGAATCCCATAACTTGCCAACTCTATAACTTGTACCCCAAGTTCTCGACCTACTCACTCGAAATGAAGTTGTGCATAGCTCCACAATCAATAAGGACTATCACTGCTTGTCACAAAATCTACCCACCTAATTTCATGGTTTTAGATGCAGTCAATCCCACCACAGATTTTATGGACAACTCCATCCTATCACCCACTGGGCTTTCAACTCCTTCTCTAGACCCTCCAACGGTTCCTCACATTCTTCCTCCTGCACTAATAGTACTTGTAGTTCTCGAATTTTGCACTAGTGATCGGGAAAAAACCACTTATCGCAGCAGTAACAGAGCCATCTCTCCTTCTTCGATTATAGTTCGACGTCCGTCAGCTACTTAAATGGTGGTGCCATCATTTGGTAGTTAACGCCAGTCATTGGGTCGTGACCACTGCAACTTTAGAGGCTATAATCAGAGTGTGTCAGTTTATTTAGAAAGCTAGAGTTGTCCCTCTTGGATAAATACTCGTATAGTTTGGGCTATCCCCAAATGGACTAGAATATGATGGAGCAAAAATTGAGGATCTTGATCTAATTAGGCCCACTGAAGCTTGGGTCCCTTAAGGTACTCATTGCAATCATCAAGTCGTTGGGCTAGTTCCATGATCTGGCCCAATCTATTTGGCCTTAGCATTCTCACTTCTGCTCTTCCCATTTATGAAATTCTCCTTCAACACTGACTTTGGGATCTTCGATAGAGGAGCAGCTAACAACTCAAATCCATGAAGGTAATCCCTCAAGGACTCATCTTGTTTCAAGGTTAGAAATTTCTCCAATACACTACCCTCCTGCGATGGCCAGAACCTTTCAAGCAGCAAAAGTTTCGGATCTTCCCAACGCGTCAAGGGTTGTCAACCATTTTTCGGTTGATACCATGTTAGTTCTTTGCCTTCAAAACAAATAGTAGCGGCCTCAATTTTCTGCCAATCCATAAATTGGTTAATGTTAAAATACCTCTTCGCTCTAAAAATCCAAGCGTCGGGTCCTTCTCCATTGAATATAGGCATCTCCAACCCGTGGTTTCAATTTTTTGATCGTCTTATATCCTTCATCTGCAACTGCCTTTCAGTTCTCATTTTCCTTCCTATTCCTTTCATGTTCCCAACTTCGTCCTCATGAAGTTGAGTTTCTCCATTATTACCACCATATCTCGTTGAATCTCATATTTCATTACCTCTACTCCCTCATGTAATCCATCGAACCTCGACTCCAATAGCGCCATACGATCTGTAATCATCATAGTCCCAATGATGATGCTCTGATGCCAAATTGATACAATCCCAGCTACTGCAGGCTAATTGTGATGGAATAAAGAGCTCCTATTGGAGAGAAAAACACTATTATAACTGGACTTTGCTAGGAACGAATGATTGAATCATTACACTCAAAGTTGTAGAAGAATGAGTAGTTTATTAATGAAATCAAATGAAGACACGGAATGGATACAAGTTCAAGGATATTAAAGAGGCACTGTCTCTTGTTCCTACTCCCAACTGAAAACCAGTACATCAATGCCTTCCCCATCCCTTTTTCGTCTACATTTATTTGCATTTCCTAACACAGACTATTACATTTCTACCCCTCTCTAACTAACTTAACTAACTCGGCAAAACCATTAGGATCATTGTTTTTTTTATCTTCTAGCATAGGTGAACAGGATGAGGACCTATCACATGTTTACGGAATCGTTCAGGTGCAAGTCGTACCATGACATACTCGCCCATGTTAAATTCTTTATGCCTAAGTTGGGAGTAAGCTAATAGTTTATACTAATCATTGTTTAAAGAGATTTACGTTCAAGTCACGAATATGATCAACAAAAGCCTAAGTAGAGGTAGCAGGATGAAAACCAAGAGATAAAGGAAGTAGATCAAGCGGTTGGCGTGGAGAGAAACCTTGAACAACTTTAAAGGGACTATGCCTTGTAGATCTATTAATAGAATTATTGTCAGCAAACTTAGTAATGGGCAACACAAGATTTCAATTTTTTGGTTTATCCCCAGCTAAGCAACGAAGTAGATTACCCAAACTACGGTTCATAACTTTAGTTTGACCATTGATTTGGGGTTGAAATGCTGAAGAGAACTTAAGCTTCATCCTAAAGAGTTTCCACAGTGTCTTCCAGAAGTCTAACAAACCTGACATCACAATCTGACATGATACTGACTGAAACTCCATGGAGAAGAAAAACTTCTTTGAAGAACAACTTGACAATACGGTATACATTAGAGGACTTAGAACATGGAATAAAGTGGACAATCTTAGAAAACCTATCAACCACTACAAAAATGGAGTCATTACATCTAGATGTTTTAGGTAACTCGAGAACGAAGTCCATACTAAGGTCATGCCAAGTAGTATGAAGAACAAGAAGAGGATACTCCCAATATTTTGACTTTGTGTCTTACCCAATTTACACGTACAACACTGAGAGACAATGCGAGCAATGTCTTTCTTAAGGGATAGCCAATAAAATCGATCCTCAATTAAGACGGTTGTTTTATCTCGATCAAAATGACTAGCGAAGACCTTTTGCATGTAGTTCTCATATCAGTAAGTCACGAGTGAAGTATGGGGGATACATAACTTGGTACATTTGAAAAGTAACAATCTTTAAGCAAGAAAGAAACACGGTCATGAGAAAGGTTGTCTAAGAGGTCCTGAAAAATGGTGCCGAAGTCAGGACAACTAGGATAATCAATCCTTCAAGAGCTCAAATCCTACCATAGTTGTGCTCGTCGAATGAAGTACCGTGGTTATATGACTAAGAGTGTCCACTGCTTTATTTTCGACACCTGCCCGATGATGGAGAACAAAAGCGTACTCCTGAAAAAATTCAACTCGCATAACATGTTGCTCACTTAAATGGCACTAGGAGTTAAGGAAGCGAAGAGCCTGATGGTCAGAGTATAGAACAAAATCCTGAGGTAATAAGTAAGATGGCCAATGACATATCTCTGTCATTGGACAATGGCATAAAACTCCTTGTCATAGATAAAATATTTTTCCCTAGCTTGGTTTAGCTTTTCGCTAAAGTAAGAGATGGGGTGACCTTCTGGACTTAAGAAACCTTCTATATACATACCTAAAACATTACGTGCAACCTCAAAAACTTTAGAAAGATTCGGGTGGCATTAAACAGAAGCTTCGATCAACTTTTTCTTGACAGCTAAGAAAGCTCTCTGGGCTAAAGGAGTTGTACTCAAGGGATATGCAGGTACAGACTTTGCTGGGGATTGGGATAATAGGAAGTCAACACCTACATACATGTTTACTTTGTGTGGTTCTTGTATAAGTTGGAAATCTCAACTTCAACAAATTGTTGCATTATCCACCACCAAGGCTGAATATGTAGCTACTACTGAGGCCATTAAGGAAGCTTTATGGTTATAAGGTTTGTTAACAGAAATAAATAAACTAAAAGAACATGTAGTAGTGCATTCAGACATTCAAAGTACAAGACATTTGTGTAAAAATCCTATTTTCCACGAAAGAATCAAACATATTGATGTTAAACTACATTTTATAAGAGATGTAATCTCAAAAGAATTGTTACTTCTTGAGAAAATTTCCACTTAATACAATCCATCTGATATGGAAACTAGGGTACTGTCTTTAAACAAGTTCAAGTCTTGTTTACAATTGCTAAATATTAATGTAGGTTAATGTTTTGGTGATATGATCCAGGAGTCGAGCCCGACGAAGGCAAGTGCGAGACGAGACCCGTTGATAGTCGATGGCGGACCAATGACACGATCAAGGGCAAAGCAAGTGAAACAACCGATATGATTGCTCGTTCAAGAAACCATTGATGGAACCATGTTTGGGACTCAAAATGGAGCAACTTTCATGTTCGGGTCGAAGGCCAAATTAACTTTGATCAATTTGTTATCAAGTGACGAAATCGGAGGCTAAAAATAAGCTTGTGCGACCGCACAACAAAACACTATGCGGCCGCATGGTGGCATACCGAAACTTAAATTGAGATTTTTGTTGAACCATGAGACCGTATGAAAATACACCATGCAGCCGCACAGGCCAAAAATTTGGCCAATTTTCCAATTTAGGCAATTTTTCATATTTTGTTAGATTTTGATTCTTCTCCATATTTTGAAGATTATGCTCGACTTTTGCACGATTTTTACCTTGTTTTTAGGTTTAGTATAAATAGGAGTTTCCATTCAATTGTTAAAGACCTTTTGACATTATTTATATTAAATTAAAGTGAGGCATATTGTCTTCTCTTCATCGTTCTTCATTGAACAACTTCGAACTTATCAAGTGTTAATTTGTGGCGTTCAAACAACCAGATTTAATTCTTGGATTGCGTGATCAAGGGGTCTTTCAAGCGTCGTTCTTGTTGGATTTTTTTGTTCGACTTTCTTTTGGGTTAATCCTAAACTTTGGATT
>NW_019268308.1:60621-90487 GCF_002742605.1 Olea europaea var. sylvestris
AGAGACTTTGAGTGGTAAAAGGCCGAGTGGTGAGTTTAATAAAGGGAAAAAGCCATAGTGAGTGTTTTCCGAGTGAAATCTTTGTGTAAGGCATAAAAAATTGTGTGATATGATGTTGGAAAGAGAAGGTTCTAATTCAAGCCGAAACGGTAATGACAACAATGCATCGGAAGACATGATAAGGAGGTTTGAAAGGGTACTTGGTGATGTTAAGAAGAAGGTGGATAGGCAAGGGGAATGGATGGTGCAAATGGGTACTACAATTGCTATTCTTAGTCGGGGACAAGTGGAGATGTCTAATGCTAGGGGGCCGGGTAGGCGTGAATTTAGGAGTAGAAGGCGAGATGAGTATCGTAGTGATGAGGATGATTTTGATGAAAATGACATTGATATGGGTCGAGCAAGGCATAGGGGCTATAGGATGGAAAGACGGGGTAGAAATAACTTGAGAGATGAAGTAGATGGAAATTTGGAGAGTATTAAAATAACTATTCCGCAATTTAAGGGAAGAAGCGATCCGGAAGCATATTTAGATTGGGAAAGGAAGGTTGAGATAATTTTTGAGTGCTATAATTATTCGGAGGAGAAAAAGGTAAAATTGGCGGTGCTTGAATTCGTGGATTACGCGATATCTTGGTGGGATCAAGGACTTACATCACGGCGTAGGAATCGGGAAAGGCCAATTAGCACTTGGGATGAGTTGAAGATATTGATGAGGAGGAGGTTTGTTCTCAGTCACTATTATAGGGAAATCCATCAAAAATTGCAAGGTTTGTATCAAGGATCGAAAAGCGTAGAGGATTATCACAAGGAGATAGAAATTTTTATCATTCGGGCTAATGTGGAGGAAGATCGGGAAGCCACCATGGCACGGTTCTTGAATGGGTTAAATCAGGATATTGTAAACGTTGTAGAGTTGCAACACTATGTGGAAATCGAGGACATGTTACATGTGGCAATGAAGGTCGAGAGGCAATTGAAGAGGAAGGGAATGTCTAGGCAACCGTTAGGTGCTTAGACTCCTAATTTAATATGGAAATCGAAGTGGGATGACAACAATAAAAATGGGGCTGCACCTAGAGGTAAAAATGATTGGCAAAAGGGCAAGGATGAAAATGCTAGCAAACCAATATCAAAATCGGAGGCACGACCGTCGCGCAATTGGGACATCAAATGTTTTAGGTGTTTGGGAACGGGGCATATTGCTTCTCAATGTCCAAACAAACGGGCGATCGTGTTGCGGGATAATGGAGAGATTGTGAACGATAGTGATGGCGAGTTTGATGACATGTCGGCATTGGAGGGTGTTAGTGAAGAAGAAAAAGTTGAAGGGCCGATTGGGGATCTATTATCACAAGGCGAGCTCTCACTACTCACGTCAAAGCGGATGACTTGGAGTTGCAACGGGAGAACATTTTCCACACTTGATGCCACGTCAACAATACGGTATGTAGTGTTATAATTGATGGTGGTAGTTGCACTAATGTAGCTAGCGTATCTCTTGTAGAAAAATTGGGTTTAACATTGTTGAGACACCCGAGACCTTATAAATTGCAATGATTGAATGAGAGTGGCGAGGTGAGGGTGAATCAAAGAGTGTTAATTAATTTGTCAATTAGGAGTTATAAGGACGAGTTAGTGTGTGATGTGGTGCCAATGCAAGCGGGACATATTTTATTGGGGCGACCATGGCAAAACGATAGGAAGGCTATGCATGATGGGTACAAAAATCGATATAGTTTCATTAAGGATGGAAGGACCAATACTCTTGTGCCATTAACACCGGAGCAAGTCTATGAAAACCAAATAGAATTGAGAAGTGAGGAAGAGAGGAGAGCAAAAGAGTTAGAAAAAATGAGAGCAAATAGTGAGTTGGAGAAAAAGAAAGAAAATGTTGAGATAGCCATTAGAGAGGAAAAAAAAGAGCAATCACAAGAGAGAAAAGAAAAAAAGTGCCCCGAGAGAAGAGAGAAAACACGAGTGAATTTTTTTGCAAAAGAGAGTGATTCGAGCAGGGCGGTAGTTGAGAGAAGAGAGATGATCTTGTTCGTTTATAAGGAATCACTCCTCAATTTTGAGGAAACTAACCTACCCCTCCCTAGTTTGGCTAAGTCTTTGTTGCAGGAATCCGGCGATGTATTTCCGGAGGATGCACCAAGTAGATTGCCCCCTATTCGAGGCATTGAATATCAAATTGACTTCATACCCGGAGCTGTCATTCCAAATCGACCGGCTTATCGAAGTAAACCTGAGGAGACTAAGGAGCTTCAAAGGCAAGTGGAGGAGTTAATGAGCAAAGGATACGTGAGGGAAAGCACGAGTCCTTGTGCAGTACCGATTTTGCTTGTACCAAAAAAGGATGGAACATGGCGAATGTGCGTGGATTGTAGGGCTATCAACAACATAACGGTTAAGTATCATCACCCTATACCTAGGTTAGATGACATGCTTGATGAATTACATGGTTCTTGCATATTTTCTAAAATTGATTTAAAAAGCGGGTATCATCAAATTCGTATGCGGGAGGGTGATGAATGGAAAACGGATTTTAAAACTAAATATGGTTTATATGAATGGTTGGTTATGCCGTTTGGACTCACAAATGCACCTAGCACTTTTATACGTTTAATGAATCATGTTTTACGTGCTTTTATAGGAAAATTTGTTGTGATTTATTTTGATGACATATTAATCTATAGCAAAGACCTAGGAGAGAATTTGGAACATTTAAAGTGTGTGCTAATTGTTTTAAGGAAAGAACAACTCTATGTTAATCTTAAGAAATGCACATTTTGTATGGATAGAGTTATATTTCTTGGATTTGTGGTTAGTACTAATGAGGTAGAAGTAGACGATGAAAAGATAAAAGCCATTAGAGATTGGCCGACACCTAAAAGCATAACGGAAGTTAGGAGTTTTCATGGTTTGGCTAGTTTTTATAGGTGATTTGTGAAGGATTTTAGCACTATCACTGCACCACTCACAGAAGTAGTTAAAAAGAGTGTAGGTTTTCATTGGGGTGATGAACAGGAACTTGCATTTAATACTATTAAAGGTAGATTGTGTGAAGCAGCTGTTTTGGCATTACCTAATTTTGACAAAATATTCGAGATTGAGTGTGATACATCAGGAATAGGGATTGGAGCAGTTTTAATGCAGGATTGGAGGCCTATTGCATACTTTAGCGAGAAATTGAGTGAAGTTGCTTTAAATTATCCTACATATGACAAAGAACTTTATGCACTTGATCGAGCTTTGAAGACTTGGCAACATTATCTATGGCCGAAAGAGTTTGTAATGCACACCGATCATGAGTCACTAAAGCACTTGCGGGGACAAGGTAAATTGAACAAGAGGCATGCACAGTGGACGGAATTCATTGAGACCTTTCCATACGTCATTCGGTATAACTAGGTAAGGAAATGTGGTGGCGGATGCGTTGTCTCGAAGGTACGTATTGCTAAATACTCTTGATTCTAAGTTATTTGGGTTTGAACATATTAAGGAATTATATGAAAAAGATGTTGATTTTTCAGATATTTATTTGTCATGCATTAAGGGGGCGGTTTATAGGTTCTTTAGGAATGAGGGGTATTTATTTTGGGAAAATAGGTTATATGTTCCTAATTGTTCTATTCAATAATTGTTAGTAAGGGAGGCACATAGTGGTCGATTGATGGGACACTTTGGGGTTCAAAAGACTTTAGATGTATTGAAAGAGCATTTTTATTGGCCTAAGATGAAAAGTGATGTTGAGCGAATTTGTAGTCGATGCATAGGTTGTAAAAAGGCTAAATCTAAGATTTTACCACAAGGTTTGTACACACCTTTACCTACACCTAGTGAGCCTTGGGTTGATATCTCGATGGACTTTGTTTTAGGTTTACCTAGGACTAAGAGAGGTCGGGATTCTATTTTTGTGGTTGTAGATAGGTTCAACAAAATGGCACATTTTATACCATGTCACAAAACTGACGATGCCACGAACATTGCTGCTTATCCTTTAAAGAGATTGTGCGTTTACATGGGGTTCCTAGAAGTATAGTGTTGGATCGAAATGTCAAAATTTTGAGTCACTTTTGGAGAGTTTTGTGGGGGTAAGTTAGGCACTAAGTTACTATGTTCCACAACTTGTCACCCACAAACGGATGGGCAGACCGAGGTAGTGAATAGGACTATGACACAATTGTTACGCACAGTAATCAATAAAAACTTGAAGAGTTGGGAGGAGTGTCTACCATTTGTTGAATTTGCATACAATCAAGCTGTTCACTCTACTACGTCATATTCTCCATTTGAAATTGTATATGGTTTTAATCTACTAACTCCTTTGGATTTAATTTCTTTACCTGTGAATGAACGTGGTAGTTTAGATGGCAAAAAGAAGGCGGAATTGATTAAGTCACTCCATGAAAAGGTAAAAGCACAAATTGAAAACAAAAGTAAGTTGGTTGCGTCGCAGGTGAACAAAGGTAGGAAGCGCGTGACATTCGAGCCAGGTGATTGGGTTTGGATGCACCTTAAGAAAGAGCGGTTTCCGAAGCAAAGGAAGTCCAAGTTGCAACTGAGGGACGATGTTTCGACTACTTTTAATGTATCTGATCTCTCTCTGTTTGATGCAGGTTCAGATTCGAGGACGAATCCTTTTGAAGAGGGAGAGGATGATATGATCCAGGAGTCGAGCCCGACGAAAGCAAGTGTGAGACGAGACCCATTGATGGTCGATGGCGGACTAATGACGCGATGAAGGGCAAAGCAAGTGAAACAAGCGATGAGATTGCTCGTTTAAGAAACCATTGATGGAACCATGTTCGGGACTCAAAATGGAGCAACTTTCATGTTCGGGTCAAAGGCCGAATCAATTTGGATCAATTTGTTATCAATCGATGAAACCGAAGGCTGAAAATAAGCATGTGCGACAACACAGCAAAAACACCATGCGGCCGCATGGTGGCATATCGAAACTTAAATTGAGATTTTTGTTAAACCATGCGACCGCGTGGAAATACACCATGCGGCCGCACAGGCAAAAAATTTGGCGAATTTTCCAATTTTTGCAATTTTTCATATTTTGTTAGATTTTGATTCTTTTCCATATTTTGAAAATTATGCTCGACTTTTGCACGATTTTTACCTTGTTTTTAGGTTTAGTATAAATAGGAGTTTCCATTCAATTGTTAAAGACCTTTTGACATTATTGATATTGAATTAAAGTGAGGCGTATTGTCTTCTCTCCATCGTTCTTCATTGAACAACTTCGAACTCATCAAGTGTTAACTTTGGCGTTCAAACAACCAAATTTAATTCTTGGATTGCGTGATCAAAGGGTTTTTCAAACGTCGTTCTTGTTGGGTTTTTTAGTTCGATTTCTTTTGGGTTAATCCTAAACTTTGGATTAATTTGAATTTCTTGGGTTCGTCAATCTTGTTGTGGGTTTCGTAGTCAACATTGCTATGGGGTTCGCATCAGTTGGTCTATGCAGGTATTTAAAACTTGGTGAACACTGGAAGTGCTAAAGAGATACTGTTGTGTTGGATAAGTAGTATGTTAGGCTTCTAGTATGACCACTGGCATCAAGGTAGAGATCTGTTGGGCTGTGATGCCAGGTCCACTCCAATAAGTTAGGCTGTGATGATATGGCCTGTCAACCCATATAAATAAAACTGCCCAATAACGTCTCATAGAAGGCCCACGACCCCTCGAATCAAGTATCACATAAGTTTCATCGTTATACATAATATCTTTAGTTTATATGCACATATGATTACGTTGATTATGTAAAGAATGCAATTTATGAACATATGAATGAGTATGACTTGCTATAACAATAAAAAATATCGCGAGTTAATTATTTACATGTAGCAGCATAGAACATTAAAAAGACATGTCACGTTCTAATTGAATTATAGTACTCAAAATGATATAAATAAGTTTGTGATATATATTAATCTTTTGAAGTTGTTGAAGTGTTCTAATTAGATTTGAATTTTTTTAATATTATAAATTAATTTAAAACTTTTAACAAATTCTTTATGTCTATGCAAGATATTTCAATGCTAAAATCGTTTTTGACTTTTTTCCAATAAATCACAATGCTTTAGCAAGGCCCTAATCAGAAATATCACAATCATGACTCCACTATAAAGATCTAACCATACGATGACTTGATCCTAGGCCCGTTTAAAGTTTATTCCTTGCACACACTTATTAAACACCGAAAGTAGAAAATTTTGTTCATCAAGATGAAATGGATTCTTCCATTCCATAACCCCCAACACCGTTCATTCTCTAATGCTTCGGAAGGTTCTACATAAGCAATGTAAATTTAAATGGGGGACAATAATTTCAAACTAGGCCAAGCAATATATAGAGCATCTCTATACACTCCAAGTTCATATCTAATGACAACTTTGTGGAAAATATAACTTGTCAATTTAAAAACTGCTGAATATAGACATGTTTTAAGGCTTGTTACAAAGTCAAAATTAATTCCAAAAATCTTGCAGATGATTTTTACTTGATTGTTAGAACAAGAAAATGATGATTCCCCAACAATTATATTTTTCTGTAAAAGTTAGAACGTATTGCTATACTTAACAACCTTTAGATGATGTCGTTGAATGTTATGCACAGAGTGTGGTCCATAATATACAAACTTTTTCCTCCTAATGCTATTCTACCACTTTTAAATAAGGTGTGTATTGGTTCGCGTGCTGCTTTGTAGCTTGCAAGGGGAACAGAGTGGCCCGTGAACTTGCTTCTTTCTTTTGCTCCTATTTCCACGACTTCGTATAGTTGGATCAATTATATACCGCATTTTATTTCTCGTGTTATAGGCGACCTCTCTTAGTGAAGTATTGTGCTTTTGTTATAAGAAAAAGTAAGTTAGTTTTCATCTCAATTAAATTTAAAGGCACAGCATTAATAGACTTATTTAGGGGCACAATCTTTTTGAATGGATGCAAAATTTCTCATTCATAAATAGGTTTGTGTTTTCTTTGCCCTTGTTTTATCCCCATTTTGGTGGTAATAATTCATTTTGAATATTAGATTGATGGAGAATGTGTAGCTAAAAATTAAAGAAAATTTTTAAATTTACGTGTAATATTATTTTATTGAAAAATGTATGGTTGAAAATGAATTTTAGAAAAATGAATTTTTAGAATAATGAGAATTAAACAAGGACTTAATATCTTCCACAGAGGCATAATTTTCTGCATCTAATAAGGACCACTAAGTTCTTTCATATTTATTCCATGAGCTCCTAAAATTGTTCTTATCACATTGAGCCCTAGTTTGGCCACTATTAAAACTCATCAATTTAATTTAAAATTTTTCTCTCTTTTATTTTCAACCATAAAACCTTTAATAAAATAATATTGCACGCAAATCGAAAACTTTTCATTCTTTCACAACCATCTATTTTTCAAAAAAAATACTATTCCCCCATTATAAATCCAAATAATGGAGGCAAAACGGGGGCTGAACATGATCATAGCATAAATTAATTTTTTGATAATTAGAATTTCCCCAGTTTTTGATTTCTGAACTAGTAAAAAATATCATATGCTGGCAGTAGGATGCTTGGCAAGTAGTCAAAAAAGGATCAAACCAATTTTTATGTTGTTAGATTCACAAGTATTATCCACTTATCCATGACTCATTTATATTTATTTAATAACACTTCCTAAATAAGTTTTGTTTACTTAGAATGAGGGACTTATTTCTACACTAGGGTAAAAGTAAATTATTCAAAACATGTTCAGAAAGAAAATACTTAAAATTAACTTCTACTTATTTTCAAGCGTTGCCAAATTAATATCCTTCTTTTTCCAAGTGTTACCTTAAGTCTGCTGCTTTTTTGAAATAGGATGAAGTTAGGTACGTTCTTTGCATCTTCCGCACTCCAGCGAATCAAGTCAATATGCCCCTCCTCAGAGCGATCTCTTTCAATTTCTACACTTTTCTTTTATGCAGATATGTTTTCACCGGCAGTAGATTTTGGAATCTGAATCATTTGATATAATTGCTGAAGTTATAATTATGATGTTCAGCTTAAGGATCAATAAAAAATTGAGTTCCTAAGTTTGGCTTTAGAACTTTCATAGCATTAATTTATAGCCACGATTCTGTAGTGATTAGGAGTTGATGTTCCACATATTTTATTGTGTGTTTACCAAGTAGTTATCGTAATTAATCAGGAATCACAAATATCTTTGAGTTAATAAAGTAAATTAAAGGTATATAAAGGAATAAAAGAGGCTTGATTGAGTTTAAAACATTTACTTACGAGTAAACAAGAAAGATTTTTATCATTTTAAGAGCAAAGGTAAGAATTAATTATTTCTGAATGAATAGCTTTAATATATATTTCCAAAAGTAAATAATTTTTTTACTTAAAATAAGAATAAATAAAAAGTTTTTAAACTTGTTTGACCCCCATTTAAGGAAAAAATGCATTTTTGAATAGTGTATTGATAGAAAATGTAGAGTTAAAAAATAAGGAAAAATTTTGAATTTACATGTAATATTATCTTATTGAAGAATATGTTATTGAAATGATGTCAAAATATTATTTAAAATTGTATTTTTCTCCCAAAGAATGGGGTTCAAACAAGGGCTAAATTTTGGAATAAAATGTTATTCCAATATAATTACTTAGCCAAACGTATACTCTCAAGGAAGGTTCTTATTGGTTCTTTTCGCAAGTTCTTTTAGCTGATGTATGTTTACTAATTATCTTAATAAGTCAAGAATTATAAATATCTTTGAGTTCAAATGTAAAGCAAAGGTGTAAAAGGAATAAAACTCAAAATAGGCTTCATCGAGCTCAAAAAGTTTATTTATAAGTAAATAAGTGCTAGTTTGGGAGAAATTATGATGAGATTATAAGTGAATAATGGGTACTACAAAACTTGTGGATAATTAGTGAGTAAATATTGTGAATATGTGATTGAAATTATTAAACATGATTCCCAACAAAAAATATTTAAGCTTAAGTGCTTAGACAAACCTACACTCTATGTAGCTTCCTAGATAATAGTCAGATTAAGATTTAAAGGGCGTTTGAGCCTCATTTTTATATAAAAAAAATAATAAATTTTAGAATAGTAGATTGATAGAAAATGTGTAATTGAAAAATAAGGAAAATGGTTTTATTTATGTGTAATATTATTTTATTGAAAAATGTTTTGTTAAAAAGAAGAGAAAAAAATATATTTTGAAAAAACATCAAACATAGCCTTATTAGAGCACTTTTCATGGTTCATGAACCTAACTTATAAAACTTAAATGACTAAAGCATAATAATTAATTATGCCAAAATCTTGGAACCAATCCCTCAAGAATAAAATTATGATTATCCCCCATAAAAAAGTTCCGTCTCTTATGTAATAAGATTTTAATAGGCTAATTTGTAACATAGCATTTTCAAGAAACTTTTTATTTTTAGAGAGCATATTCTATCATTTAGAGGCTATATATAAATTTAGAGAGTAAAAATTTTAGAACACTCAACAGCCTCTTCATATTTAACACTTAATTTTACAACTTTCAAAAATATTTATTATTTTTCTTTATCTTTTATTTTAATTAGTTTTTCTCTAGATTATTACATTATTTTCCTACATTGAAAATTGAAATACTTTGAATATATTTAATTATAGTGAGTATGTTTGGCTCTCCAAACCCATTCTCTTAATTAAAATGTTAATTTAAAGAGTATGTTGGAGCTTAATTTTAAAGGTTGACTTTTTAAAATGGAGAGCAATTGATATTTGAAGTGTCTCCTGGAGATACTCTAACATCCAGAAAACTTTATCCAGTCTAGAAGTTATACTTTGGAAATTCATATAAAGACCATCATTTGGCAATACTGTCATGACAAACAACACAAAAGCCCAGCTCTTT
Source organism: Olea europaea var. sylvestris (assembly GCF_002742605.1). NCBI lineage: Eukaryota > Viridiplantae > Streptophyta > Magnoliopsida > Lamiales > Oleaceae > Olea > Olea europaea. Next base: position 70,531 of record NW_019268308.1, read on the forward strand.
AACATCTTTGGGAGCAGTTAAAATTTGACATGGCACATTAGGAAAATCTTGTAAAGATTGACACAGAAGGATTTAAAATCTTGAAGGAGTTCTTCCCCGAAAGAAGAGGTCTGACTACTCACCAAGAATGCTAACAGAACGAATATTTTACTCCATCAGGTTGCTCCGAGCAAGCAAGGTGCTATCAACTGCAACCAAGTTGCCGAAATATGGAGGAGTAATAATTATAGAAGGTCGTAAGAAAGTACCTTCTAGGTACTTAGGCTTATTAGACACACTCTCTCTTATCCTCTTTGAAAATCATAGTAAATCTACTACTCATAAAGCTAGATAACATATGTTGTGCTTTTAGTCTTCGAGTCTAATGTAATAACTGTTGCGCATGGAAGTTTCAATAACACACGTTGATTTCAAACCGAATTTTAAAGAACAAGATTTAATGACAATATTGAAGTAAATAAGATCACACCATGAAACAAGGTTTAAAAGTAAAGAGGAACAAAAAGATTAACGTAGAGGAACGATGTTTATTGAATCAACAATATGGAGAATACAAATCAATCTAACAATTAGCTTCTATCTGTTACATCTAATAAAACTAACAGAGGAGTCTTGTATTTATAGGCCAACCCTAGAAGAGTCTCAAAAGGAAAGAAAATATATTACAATTAGGAGACTAAATTTCAATAGGATTTTATTTCCTTTTGTTGGATGCAATTTGATTCCCTTTCCAAGTAAAATCTAACATGCATCTTCAAAAGACTCCTAACCAATTTTTGGGATTCTACTTAATCAAATTCTAAATAAACAATAATCCTAACACATTTGAGTTACCAAACCTAACAATCTCCACCTTAACTGAAATTCCGTTGCTACGAACAAAACTCCTTGATTTCAAATCTATTTGCATCGAAATTAACTGGTCGAATCTCTTCAACACAGCAACCACTCCATATAAACCAAACAGTCATCCTCTTCCCGGTATCCACAACTGACACCCGAACCTAATCCCCAGGGTTCCAAATTCCACCAAGAAATAAATGTTGATCACACAGGGCCGAAGCATACCCTGTAGCGAAAACCAAACTAGATGCTTGATCAGAAGGCCCCTTGCTGGAACTGTTGCCTTCAACATCCCCAAAAGCATCCAAGACATTATTGACACCATCGTACCTATGCTCAATGAGTCCTACCTTAGTAATTGAACATAATGTACCCATTGTGATTGATGGCAAAGCAGGATCACCAACGCTCTCCCTAACAATGTTCTGAACCGACTCAGAGCCCAACCCAAGAGGTACTGTACCAAACTGAGCTTCCACCACGGTACTAAACTTGTCCAAATGTCTCCTAACAGGTTCTGCACTTCCCTGCAAAATGTACAACTAGGATATCCTTCGTTCCTCCAATACAATTCGGACTCCCTTTCGGATCTTCAAGACTCTACCTCCTCCAGAGAATTTATACCCTTTTGCATCCAAGGTACTCAGTGAAATGAGATTTCTTTTCAGATTAGGAACATGGCGAATATGATCAATTGTTCTAAATGTTCCATCCCGCAGCCTCAATCTGACTCAACCGATCCTAGTAATACGATAATATTAGTTGTTTTCCATTACAATTCTACCTTGCTGAACAGTCTTATATGTTTGAAATAATTTCTATCGAAACGCATATGGTGCAAACATACTGAATCAAGAATCCACTTCTCGTCAGGCCTAGACTCCACATCAGATACCACGGTCAACATCACCTCTTCGCTATCTAAACAATTCTCAACTACATTGATTTCGTTTGAATTCAAAGGTTGCACCCCACGATTTGTAGCTAAATCACCTTTAGCTTGCAACGTATTGCAATCCTTCCGAATATGTCCCTTCCTTTTGTAGCAATAACAGGTCACGTTGCTAAATCTAACTTTCAATTTACCTCTTTGTCAATCACTTTGAGATAAAAGAGTTTTCCCATCCCTTGATGTAGCTCCAATCAAATGTTTCATCTTTTCCTTCGAGTGTAAAGCATCATAGACATCTTCTATAGTCAAAGTATCTCGACTATACAAGATAGTATTTCAAATTGACGTATAAGACCCAGGCAGCGAACACAACAGGATCAAGCAAGATCCTTTTCATCATACTTAACCTCCAACGTTTCCAGATCTGCAACTATTTCCTTGAACACGGCAATGTGATCTTCCAACGATCCTCCTTTCGTCATGCGATGGGAATACAGCTTCTACTTAAGAGTCAATTTACTAGTAAGACTCTTAGTTATACATGACTGCTCTAGTCACAATCACAACGTAGCAGTCGTCTTCTTCAAGACATCTTGTAGAATATTGTTGGATAAATGAAGATGAATCAACGATACAACCTTCTGATCCTTCTGTTGTCCAATCAACTGGCATCTTCTCAAAACCCAACAACGCATCGTCCAAATCCAACTGCGCCAGAACAGCCCTCATCTTTACTTGCCATAAAGAAAATCTTGTATTGCGATCTAGTTGTAGAATATCATACTTCAACCCAACCTTCCCTCAAAATCTCAACTAAGCTCTGATACTACTTGTTGGGCGCAAAAGCTCCAATAACACACGTTGATTCCAAATAGGATTTTAAAGAATGAGATTTAATAACAATAATGAAGTAAATAAGATCACACCACGAAACAAGATTTAAAAGTAAAGAGGAACAAAAGGATTAAGATAGAGGAACGATGTTTATTGAATCAACAATATGGAGAATACAAAGTAATCTAGCAATTGGCTTCTATCTATTACATCTAATAAAACTGGCAGATGAGCCTTGTGTTTATAGGCCAACCCTAAAAGAGTTCTAAAAGGCAAGAAATTATATTACAATTATGAGACCAAATTTCAACAGGATTTTTTTTTTTTTTTTTTTTTGGATGCAATTAGATTCCCTTTTCAAGTAAAAGTCTAACATGTATCTTCAAAAGACTCCTAACCAATTTTTGGTAACATATGCAATGCTTTAGTAACCTTGTAACTTTCGTCTAATTTACGTATTTATACCTTGGATCATTTCTCCAAAAATCCTCGACTCAAGGCTTTGCATCTCCTATTTGGTTTTCACAGACTGTTCTGATAGCCATTTACTTCATATCTGCAAGAACAGACAACATATGTTCCATTCACCAAAGAAAAGGAAGATATTAAAGTCAGTACTGTTGAAACTAGTTAAATGATACCTAAAAAAAAACCTCCTGAGAAATAGTGCCAATCAATTAAAGTTCTCGAGTTAAATGAGGCGACCATTATTTTCAAACATAGGGGGACATGAATCAAAGCAGTTTACATACACTGGCAAGAAATATAGCAACCCCATTTCTAGGCATCTGTTATGGCAATATGTCAGCTTAAGGCAAGAAAAAAACCATTTTATTCTTGCCAACCCAAAAGATTTATGGATAATCAAGGTTCTAATTTATTTTGCAGTGAATGGGAATTTCACTATATTAAAAGTGTTAATGTTCCATATGTTTGATGTGCTTTTACCTCATAGTTATTTAGGGTATGTTTGTGCCCCTTTAATTTCAAAAAGTGTATTATGAAACAGTGATTGATATTGAAATGTGTGATTGAAAAGAAGGAAAAGTTTTTTTATTTGTGTATAATATTATTTTAATGAAGAATGTGTGGTTCAAAATGAGTACTGTAAAAAAATAATGTAGTAGAATGGTTGACAAACAAATGCTTAATTAGTTAGTAATCATAAACATCTTTAAGTTAATAAAGCTATAAACAAAAGGTGGATGAGCTTAAAGAATTAATTGTAAGTAAACAAGTAAGTTTACATTTTTAAAAATAAATAAGATTAAGTTAGTTAATTTATTTTGATGATATACTTTAAAAGTAAGTAAATTATTTATTTCGATGAATTACTTGAAGTTACTTTATTTTCAATTAGACCATGGATGAAACATCATTGGGTTGTGATTGGTGTACATAATTTATTTACATAGAACCAAGACTTATCCAACATCATTTCACCCTTAAATCACAACAATTTAATGTCTCTTTCCATCCTTTGGGATAATTTCAACAGTGATATCTATTTATGATTGATTTTTCCTCCAATTTTGAATACATATATAATCATGAAGTCACCACAATATCAAGAAATCCTGAGATCTTACTATTGGATGATTGGAATGTTGAATAATGATGGCCTCTATTCATGAATAATGGAGCCTAATATTTAGACTTTACATTTTCCTCGAAGTTGGTTCACACATTTCAAAGTTTGGCAGCAAAGTTATCTTTTGCATTTAATGCAAACATCATGCATGGACTTTTCTCTAATTTCAAACAAAATTGGGAATGTTATTAAATTCACTGAAAATACACACGTAATTGGAGCAAATTGTCAAAAAGTAGAAAGATTATGTTTCCTTGCAATTTTCTATAAATAGAATGCGTAGAATGAAATTAAGTAAATAAGAAAGACAAAGATTGAGTAACCATGTGCAATGAGTTAAACAAGAGAAAATTGAGAGATTGTCTCTACATAGGCAAATAAAATACAGAGTATATTTTTTTGTAATCCTCTTATTCTTTTGTTGATATAATGAAAATTGGTGTGGGTTTGTGGCATAGGCACCATTGTCGAACCACGTAAATTCTTATGTCGCACTTGCACTTATTTTTTGCTATCTTCATTTATTCCAATTTTAAATCATTTGTGTTCCACTGATCTTGACACAATTAGTAGCGTCTAATTCCTAATAACTAGTATCAGAGCTTTTTAATTTGAGTGGGAGCAATGGCGATAGATTAGAATATATCTAAAATCGATAAGTTTGATGATTTAACTTTGGATTTTGGAGGATGAAAATGGAGAACTACGTGTACCAAAAGGACCTGTATAAATCACTTCATAAGAAGCTGAATGACATGACCGACAATGAGTTGGAGTTAATTGACCGAAAGGCCTTCGGTACAATAAGGGTAACATTGTCAAAGTCGGCCACTTTCAACATAAAAAATTAAAAAACAATGGCGTCTCCCATGGTAACCATATCTAGCATGTAAGAACAACCATCTACAGCGAAAAAAGTTCATTTAATAAAAGAGTTGTTTAATATGAAGATGGCAGAAGGAGGAGGATTTGGAGATCACCTAAACGAGTCCAATGAAGTGATGGACTAGATAAAAATAGTCGAAATCACTTTCAGTGATGAGGTTCGAGCTTCGTTGAGTCTCTGACAATTGTTTAAGGATTGGAATGATAGAGCTGCAGCAGTTAGTAGTTCTACAGGAAAGTCCAAATTTAAGCTTGAAGATGTCGTGTGTATGATTTTAACTGAGAAAATTCGAAGCCAGTTAAAAGTTTTTTTTCCATTTTAGAGTTGTTTTGAACGTAGAGAGCAGGTGCAGAAAGTTCAAACAGAAACAAAGGGCAAAATAGGAGCGAGTCAAGAATTGGCAGATCAATATCCAAAAATCCAAAGAATTCCAACAAATCAAAAACTGTTGAATATTGGAATCGTGATAAGATCGAACAATACAAAAATCAATGTCAAGTTTCCAAGAAAGAAAATGAAAACAAGATCGAGGCCAATGTTGTAGCAGGAGAATTAGATGATACTTTGACATGCTCTTTGGAAAGCAAAGCAGAATATTGGGAAATAGATTCTAGAGCATTTTTCACGCTACCTTAAACAAAGAACTCTTCGTGAATTATGTACTAGGTAATTTGGGAAAGGTGTATCCTTGTGAGGTAATCGGCCAAGGTAAAGTACAGATCAAGCTTAATAGATCTGTATGGAAACAAAAAGATGTGACACATTCCAGACTTGAGGAAGAACTTTATATACATGAGACAACTATGAAATTAAGGTTATGTCACAACCTTCAACGATAATATTCGGAAGATTTTCAAGGTGCAATTACCATCGCACGAGGCACGAAGAGTGGTACTCTTTACACGACGATAAGTGCTTGTGGAAAAATTAGAATTGTTGATTCCAATGAAGATTCAAATTTATGGCACCAAAGACTCTGACATATGAGTTAGAAAAGACTCAAGTATATGCATCATAAAGGGAAACTACCGAGGCTTCAATCTACTAACGTAGACAGTGTGAGAGTTGCATCTTAGAGAAGTAGAAGTGGGTGAGTTGAAATTTTGGCAGAACTCCAAAGCAGAAGAAGCTAGAATTAGTTCACACTAATGTTTAAAGGCCAGTTGCAGTGCCATCTATTGGGGGAAATTCTTATTTTGTGACTTTCTTTGATGATCTCTCAATCAAAAGTACGGGTCTATTTCTTGAGATATAAATCCAAAGTGTTCGAGATATTTAAGAAGTGAAAAGCCACAGTGGAGAATGAAATAGGATTGCGAGTAAAGAAATTGAGATAGATGATGTCGGAGAATACGACCACGCTGTTTCAAAAATTTTTGTTACAAGAATGGTATCAAATTGGACAGGATATTTTCAGGAACATTGCAACAAAATGGAGTGATGGAACGAATGAATCGAACGTTGACAGAGAGAGTCAGAAGCATGCGGTTACACTCAGGTTTGCCTAAACAATTTTAACCTGAAGCTATCAACACACTAGCGTACTTAATTAACCGTTAGCCATCAATACCTTTGGAATACAGAATATCAAGGGAAATATGGAGCAAAAGAGAAATAAAACTTTCACATTTGAAAGTTTTTGACTGTGTCGCATATGTACATATTAGTGATCAAGTTAGGGGTAAGCTTGACCCTAAATCACTAAAGTGTACCTTCATTAGATATGGTGGAGATGTGTTCATGTACCCTTTTTGGGATGATAAAAACAAAATGGTCATTAGAAATCAGGATATCATATTCAATGAAAGGGTGATGTACAAGGATAGAGATACAGTGCAGTCCAGTGACATACATAATAATCCAACATATATTGAGTTAGAAGATACTCCAATTAGTAGTATGTCATAGCAGACATATGAGAGTCCTTAGCCAGATAAAGCTATCGGAGACTGATATACTAAAGTCTCCAACTCTTATTCCTGTACTAAGTAGATCTTCCTGATCACACATCCCAAACAGAAAAGTGCATAAATTATTTATTACTCACATGTGCTAGTGAACTTGAATGCTATGATGAGGCATGTTAGGGAGAAGATGTGATTAAGTGGTATCTTGCAATGAAAGATGAGATAAAGACTCTTATCTCTAAACAAATGTGGGAGTTGATTGAGTAGCGTGCAGGAAAGAAGGCTCTACACAATAAATGGGTCTATCAAGTTAAAGAGGAACGTGATTGTTTAAGGAAATATAAGGCAAGATTGGTAGTCAAAAGTTTTCAACAAAAAGAAGGAATTGACTACACAAAGATTATTTGCTAGTTGTAAATCGGCAACAATTCAATCAGTCTTAAGTATTGTTGTAGCAGAAGGATTGCACTTTGAGCAATTAGATGTGAAAATTGTATTTCTCCATAGTGATTTAGAAGAAGAGATATATATACGGCAATCAGAAGGTTTCTCAATCAAAGGAAAAGAGAATCTTGTGTGCAAATTGAAGAAAGTTTTGTATGACTTGAAACAAGCTCTGATACAGTGGTACAAGAAGTTTAACGAATTTATGCAAAGAATTGGCTACGGCAAGTGCAATGCTAACTATTGTTGCTACTCTTATAGGCTGGAGTCTGGTTACATTATTTTGCTGCTTTCATGTTGACGACATGTTAGTGGTGGGACCAGACACGAACGAAATACAAAAATTAAAGAAGCAATTGTCAACAAAATTTGAAATGAAGGACTTGGATCCAACTAAATAAATTCTTGGGATGAGAATTTGTAGGGACAAGCAAAAGGGTATTTTATAGCTATCTTAGGTGAAGTACATTGGTCAAGTTTAGCAGAGGTTCAACATGAATAATGCAAAGGCAATTAGCACTTGATTGGCTAATCACTTTCGTCTATTTTACGACCAGTCTCCAAAGACAAAAGAAGAAGGAAACTTTTTGGCTAATAGTCCATATGCATCAACCATTGGGAGTTTAATATATTCCATGATCTATACAAGACTAAATGTTACTCATGTAATGGGAATTGTGAGCAGATTCATAACAAATCCAGGAAAATAACATTAGGAAGCAGTGAAGTGGATATTGAGATCGATAAATGTTTGTGCTTTAAAAAATGTGAGTTAACATTATAAGGTTTTATAGACAAGGATTTTGTTCATGAGATTGATAATTGAAAAAGTACTATGGTTATGTATTCACGCTTGGTACTACTACAATGAGTTGGATTTCACAAAAACAAAAGATTGTTGCTTTATACACTACAGAAACAGAGTACATGACAGTAATCGAAGCTAGCAAAGAGATAATTTGGTTACAAGGTTTGTTAACACAATTGGATTTCAAACATGTGAAGAAAGTTCCTTATCCATTCTCATTGAATCACGGCGAGAGAGCAAATCCAAATAGAAGATACACACTTTCTATGAGAAATGATATACCATAAAGAAGCGGCCATAAACTAGAGAGCCTTGACCAATTTGAAAGATCATTTAATGTAGTTGAAATAACTGAATTTCGGACTATTTGATCAAGTAAAGGAAACTCAATGGAATAAGAAAAAGCCATTCCAAAGATCCACACCCAAGTTCCATAGCTTTTGTTCCGCTATCGCGATCCTGATTTTCCTACCCTCAGAGGGAAGAACTAAGAACATAGAACTTTATTATCACTTCATCAAATCACTCTTGGAGGATGGAGTGTTAAAGTTGAAAAAGATATAGGGTAACAAAAAGCCAGCCGACATGTTAACCAAGGCAGTAACTACAAAAAGATTGGAATTGGGCTCAACTTTAGTTAGTCTTCTAAGATGAAGAGTAAAAAAGATGATCCACACCATTTTCACTAAAAGTAACTGCTCGCTCAAGGAATGTCGAATGTCTCAAGGTGAATCCACATTAATCTCCAAATAGGAGATTGTTGAATAGTGTTGGCCACTATTCATGAATAGTGGAGAATAATATTCAGGCTTCATATTTTTCTCAAAGTTGGTTTACGCATTTCAAAGTTTGGCAAAAAGGTTTTCCTTTGCGTTGAATGCAAACATCATGCATGGGCTTTTCTCAAATTTCAGACATAATTGGGTATGACATTAAATTCACTGAATGAATATGCACGTAATTGGAGCAAATTGTCGAAAAGGAAAAATATTATGTTTCCTTGCAATTTTCTATAAATGGAATGCATAGAATGAAATTGAGTGAATAAGAAAGACAGAGAGTGAGTAGCATTGTACATTGAGTTATATGAAGGAAAATTGAGAGATTGTTTATGCATGAACAAATAAAATACAGAGAGTATATTTTTGGTAATCCTCTTATTCTCTTGTTAATATAGTGAAAAATTGGAGTGAGTTTGTGGACGTAGGCACGATTGTCAAACTACGTAAATTCTTGTGTCACACTTGCAGTCTTGCACATATTTTTTGCTATCTCCATTTATTCTCATTTTAAATTATTTTGCGTCCCACTAATTCGGACACAATTAGTATCGTCTAATTCCTAACATGGAATCCTCTAGTTTATCCCTTGTGTTGTTCCCACTTATTCAACACCGAAAGTAGGAAATTTTGTTCATCAAGATGAAATGGAATCTTTCATCCTTCATTTTCTAATGGTCCAAAAATTCTACAGGCAATGGGAACTCATATGGGGAGAATAATTTTCAAAATTATCCAACCAATATAGAGCACGTTCTATACTCATCTGTACACGAAGAACAAAATCTGAGTCAATAATGCATCTCTATCTCTTTCTCTATAATTTATGTCATCAAAATTACCATGCACTCCAACGTCATAATTGATGACAATTTTGTTCGAAAATATAATATGTCACTTTCATGAAAAAAGAATATAGATAGTCGGTTACTCTATATTCACTTTTTCAAAAGAGCCACTTGTTTCCATTTCTACCAGTCTACCACTGATGTCTTTCATTTTTATTCTCGATATTATTCCACAGCAGAATTTTTTTTTTCTTTTTTTTTTTAATAACATTATAATTGAACATGCATCATCAGCTGCAAAATTATTTCTGTTACAATAAATTATGATCATCTGAACAAATTAATTTTTGATAATTAAGATTTCCCAGTTTCCATTTCTGTACTGCAAGAAAATATCCTGTGCTTGCTTATTTGCTTTAGCAGTAAATGACCTCTTTACATATTGCTTTACAGCTGCAAGAACGATGTATTCATATCAAATAGAGCATTAGGGACTATAATGTGGACGAATAAATCTAAAATGTTGGCTTTTAGTCAAGCAAAAATATGTTTATTTTTCAAATCACTTATGCGCTAATTATACAATTAAGTAGAATCTATTTATTTCAATAAGTACATAACTGGCTAACTCCAAATTGATGTCATTTAAATCCATTTACCTAATGGTGTGAGTACAATATATTCATTTAATTAGTACATCAACATTGGCTAGAATTTGAAAAAAACTCCAAATTAGTTACTTTAATCAGTAAAAACCTTGCTGTGCCTAAATTTTTATTCTTTTCTCCAAATATATTTCATATTTAAAGCGAAATGATTAGCCTAAACCATAGCTGTATAATGCAGTGATGTTTGGCTAAACTTATAAGTAAAAAGGTGTTTGACAGGGGTTAAAATTAGATATTTTTTTAGTAGATTGTGATAGAAGTTTTTGAAATGTGTAGTTGAAAAGTTGCGGGACCCATGAAAGATGTGATTAAGCCTTCGTTTGGCCCCCAATTTTTTTTTTAAAATTTTGATGGTTGGAATAATGTTTTTTTTTTTTTTTTTTTTTTAAAGAATGTGTGGTTGAAAAAGAATAATTTTTATTTATTTATGTGTAATATTATTTTATGGAAGATTGTGAGGCTAAAAATAAAACAGAAAAAAAATTGAAAGAGAATGGGGGCTAAACGGGAGCTTGTTTGTTCGACTTTGATTTATATTAAAATCAGATTTTAGCCTTTGTTTGGCCCTCATTTTTTGGAAATGAAAATGTGTGGAATGGTATGGTTTTTTTTTTTTTTTTTTGAAAAATGAGTGGTTGAAAAAAATGAAAAGTTTTCGATTTACATGTAATATTATTTTATGAAAGATTGTGTAATTAAAAATAGGAGAAAGAAAAATAGAATGAAATTTAATTTAATTTAATGTAATGAGATTCAAACGGAGCTTAATCCAAACCAAAGGGGCTCTAAAAAAGGTTTAGAAATAAATAGCAACTTTATTGATCAAAATTTAGAAAAGTGAATTATTTTGACACTAAGGGTTCGTTTGATTACAAGAATAAAATTTGAGTGGTAAGAAATTGAATTTCAGGAAATTGAATTGCATAGAACTTGTTTTTTTTGAAATTTATCAATTAATGTGTTTGATTTGTATAATTTTTCACTTGAAAAATGTTTTCTATCGTTTTGTGTTCGTTTGGCTTTTTTTTTTTTTATGAAAATTATCAATTAAAAGGACAAAATTTGTTACAATTGGAGATATAATTTGTTCCAGTTGCCCAAAAAAAAAAAAAAAAAGGCTCGAAAATCTGGGAATTAGTTTTCCACAAAACCACAAATTGCCAAGAAAATTATTGCCATCAAACAGGCCCTAAGGTAATAGTGACTTGTTCGAAAGTGTTTAGAAACAAAAAGACATACATAAAGTTAACTTTTGCTTATTTTCAAGCTTTGCCAAATGTATTGCTTCTTTGTCCGAGTGTTACCCTTTAAAGTCTGTTACTTTAATAAAAAATGGTTAGGTACGTTCTTTGCATCTTCTGCACTATAGGGAATCAAGTCAATATATGATCTTCCTAACAGATATTTCTTTCAATCTCTATCTTTTTCCTTCCCCAGATATGTTTTCACTGGCCATCCGTCTGGAATCTGAATCATTGGCTATATAATTGCTAAAGCTATGATTAGCTTAAGGATTATTAGGATATTAGTTCCTAACTTCGAATTTAGAACTCTCCTAGCATTAATTTATAGCCAAGATTCTGTAGTGATTAAGATTTCGCTATATTAAAAGTGTTAATATTCCTTATATTTTAGCTGATGCGTGTTTTCCAAGTAATTATCTTAATATGTCCGGAACCAAATCTATTTGGTAGAAAAGGCGGTCACAAGAAAAAATGCCATACCAATGGATAGATTAACAATCTCTTTTTTCATATACGATCTTGTCCTCTTTTATATCCAAAAGTATAGATGTGAAACAAAAAATAAGTAAGATTTTTATTATTTAGGAGCAAGGCAAGAATCATAATTTCCAAAATTAAGTTAACTTTTTTAATCAGAATTAAGGATTCGTTTGATTGTAAGAATGAAATTTGGGTCGAAAGAAAACAAATTTTAGGGAATTGAATTGCCTAGAACTTATTTTACTGGGAATTGTCAATTAAATGTGTTTGATTGATATAATTTTTCATTTGAAAACGTTGAAATTTTAAATCTTTTGGTGTTCGTTTGACTTTATTTTTCATGAAAATTGTCAATTAAATGGATAGATTTTTTACAATTGTGGATAGAATTTGTTTCCATTGGAAGGGGGGGGGAGTGAATTCCCACCAAAACAATGAGAAATGGAATTCTACAAAATCAGGGAATCCCGGTCACGTGGGGAGTGGGGGTGGAAAATGATTTGCCGAGAAAATTTGTGCAATCAAACACCCAAAAAGCTGGAAAATTTTCCATGGAAAAGTTCCTCTATCAAACAGACCCTAAGAGAAACTTAACTTATCCAAACATGTTTTGAAACAAAAAGTTATTTAAAATTAAGTGCTTAGCCAAACATAATCTCAAGGAAGCTTCTCATGCAATTGTCAGAGTAATTTTTCAAGATCTTTTTTCATGGTTCTTAATCCTAACTTTAATTCGGAAATTTGACTTCCAGTGAACATTACCGGACTAAAAAGTTATACCTTCCAATTCTATATAAAGACCATCATTTGGCAATATTGTCATCACAAACAACATAAAAACCAGTACCAAATTTCCATTCTTTGTGATCAGTTAAAATTTTACATGGCGCGTCAGGAAAATCTTTTGAAGGTTGGCCAAGAAGGATTTATAATCATAGAGAAGTTCTTCCCCCAAACCAGGGATCCGACTCCTCGCCAAGAATGCCAACAGAATGAATACTATATGCAAAAACCATCAAAGGTTAGAAATCTGGTTTTCCCAAGCAAGCCAGCTGCTATCGACTTCAAGCAGGCTGCCAAAAAGTATGGAGGAATTGCAATTATAGAAGGTCATAAGAAAGTACCTCGTATGTATTAACGCTTATTAAATAAACAGTTTCTTATCCTCTGGACAATCACACTACTCATTAAGCTAGATATCATATGCTGTGCTTCTAGTCTTCGAGTCTGATGTACAAAACTATATAAAAGACACTTAATTTAGCTTTTGTAACCGTGAAACTTTCGTGTGATTTTTGTATTTATAACGCGGTTCCTGTCCTAGAAAATCCTCTACTCAGGGCTTTACTCTGCTGATTGGTCATCACTGACAGTTCTAACTACAATAACGGACAACATTCTTGCTATTCACCAAAAGAAATGGACGGGAGATATTGAAGGAAGTACTCTTGAAACTAGTTAAATGATACCCTGAAAATCCTCCTCAGAAATAGAAAATCAATTAAAATTTTGGAGTTAAATGGGACACAACCAATATTTTCTAACATTACGGGACACAAACACTTTTAAATTAAGGATTCAAAATAGTTAACATACATTGTCAAGAGCTTGCTAGAAGAAAAGACCTAAGTGAACAAACCAACATGAGAGAACCTTTGCCCTCAACTATTACTCCTTTAGCTGCTCGAGCGGCAGAAGCCGCAGAACCACTGATGGGGGGACAACCCTTCTTTCTTCATCTTGTTTCTTGTGATTGTTAGGGCTTGGCTCATTTGGTCAATCCTTGATTGATTAAAATTCACTCCAAATGCCGGGGTTTGTCCTATTATATGTAAACAGGAGTAGAGTTCAACTCAAAACAAAAATTGAGTCATGTAAATCATATAAAATACGTATAGAATTTACATCTATCAGTTGATACACTTCAACCAGTCACTACAACAGAGTTTGCTTTTTACAATGCATGTCGTAAGAAGTTCTTTTCGGCATGCATGTAAGCGCCATATAAAGCCACGTTGTAAACACTCAAATATTTTTACCGCATCCAACATGTCACAAAAAAATGGAATGCAACCGTTAATTCACTTTTTACGGCGTGCACTGACGTGTCGTAAATACTCACTTCTAAATACACACCATAAAAGATTATATTTAACTTGTTTACCTCGTGCACTCTCATACCGTAAAAAAAGATGATTGTTTATGGGTTTTCATTTAGTGCAACTCATAAATATCAATTTCATTTTTTAAAAGTACATATAATCATGTTTCCCTAATTAATTTTTGATAATTAAGATTTCCCAGTTTTCCATTTCTGTACTGCAGGAAAAAATCCTGTGCTAGCTTATTTGGTTTAACAGTAAAACACCTCTTTACATATTGCTTTATAACTGCAAGAACGATGTATTCATGTCAAATAGAGCATTAGGGATTATAATGTGGACGAATAAATCTAAAATATTGGCTTCTGGTCAAGCAAAAATATGTTTATTTTTCAAATCACTTATGCGCTAATTATACAATTAAGTAGAATCTATTTATTTCGATAAGTACATAACTGGCCAACTCCAAATTGATGTCATTTAAATCCATTTACCTAATTGTGTGAGTACAATATATTCATTCAATTAGTACATCAACAATGTCTAGAATTTTAAAAATAACTCCAAGTTAGTTACTTTAATCATGTAAAAACCTTGTTGTGCCTAAATTTTTATTCTTTTCCCCAAATATATTTCATATTTAAAGTGACACGGTTAGCGTAAACTATAGCTGTATTATGCAGTGATGTTTGGCTAAACTAAAAATGTTTAATTATGAGTAAGAAGGTGTTTGATGGGGATTAAAATTAGATTTTTTAGTAGATTGTGATAGAAGTTTTTGAAATGTGTGGTTAAAAAGTTGCGGGACCTATGAAAGATGTGATTAAGCCTTCGTTTGGCCCCCATTTTTTTTGTCAATTTTGATGGTTGGAATAGTTTTTTTTTTTTTTTTTTTATTAAGAATGTGTGGTTGAAAAAGAATAAATTTGTTTTTGATTTATGTGTAATATTATTTTATGGAAGATTGTGAGGTTAAAAATAAAAGAGAGAAAAAAATTGAAAGAGAATGGGGGCCAAACGGGAGCTTGATTGTTAGAGTTTGATTTATATTAAAATCAGATTTTAGCCTTTGTTTGGCCCTTATTTTTTGGAAATGAAAATGGATGGAATGTTTTTTTTTTTTTTTTTTGAAAAATGAGTGGTTGAAAAACAATGAAAAACTTTCAATTTGCGTGTAATATTGTTTTATGAAAGATTGTGTAATTAAAAATAGGAGAGAGAAAAATAAAATGAAATTTAATTTAATTTAATGTAATGAGATTCAAACGGAACTTAATCCAAACCAAATGGGCTCTGAAAAAGTTTAGAAATAAATAGCTATTTTATTGATCAAAATTTAGAAAAGTGAATTATTTTGACACTAAGGGTCCGTTTGATTGCAAGAATAAAATTTGGGTGGTAAGAAATTGAATTTTAGGAAATTGAATTGCATAGAACTTGTTTTCCTGGGAATTGTCAATTAATGTGTTTGATTTGTATAATTTTTCACTTGAAAAATGTTGAAATTTTCTATCGTTTGGTGTTCGTTTGACTTTTTTTTTTTTTTTTTTTATGAAAATTGCCAATTAAAATGACAAAATTTGTTACAATTGGAGATATGATTTTTTCCAATTGCAAAAAAAAAAAAGGGCTCAAAACCTGGGAATTGGTTTTCCAAAAAACCACAGATTGCCAAGAAAATTATTGTCATCAAACATGCCAAAAGTTGGAAAATAGGCCAAATCAAACAGGCCCTAAGGTAATAGGAACTTGTTGGAAAGTGTTTAGAAACTAAAAGACATACATAAAGTTAACTTTTGCTTATTTTCAAGCTTTGCCAAATGTATTGCTTCTTTGTCCAAGTGTTACCCTTTAAAGTCTGTTGCTTTAATAAAAAATGGTTAGGTACGTTCTTTGCATCTTTGCATCCAAGTGTTACCCTTTAAAGTCTGCTATAAGGGAATCAAGTCAATATATGATCTTCCTAACAGATATTTCTTTCAATCTCAATCTTTTTCCTTCCCCAGATATGTTTTCACTGGTCATCCGTCTGGAATCTGAATCATTGGCTATATAATTGCTAAAGCTATGATTAGCTTAAGGATTATTAGGATATTAGTTCCTAACTTCGACTTTAGAAGTCTCCTAGCATTAATTTATTGCCAAGATTCTGTAGTGATTAAGATTTCGCTATATAAAAGTGTTAATGTTCCATATATTTTAGCTGATGCGTGTTTTCCAAGTAATTATCTTAATCTGTCAGCAACCAAATCTATTTGACAGAAAAGGCGGTCACAGGAAGAAATGCCATATCAATGCATAGATTAACAATCTCTTTTTTTCATTTATGACATTGTCCGCTTTTATATTCAAAAGTATAGATATGAAACAAAAAAGAAGTAAGATTTTTATTATTTAGGAGCAAGGTAAGAATCATAATTTTCAAAACTGAATATTAACAGTCCGTTTGATTGCAAAAATTAAATTTGGGTGGATTAAAAATGAATTTCAGGAAATTGAATTATCTAAAACTTATTTTAATGGAAATTGTCAATTAAATGTGTTTGATTGATATAATTTTCTACCTAAAAATGTTGAAATTTTGGGTCATTTATTATTCGACTTGGCATTTTTTTCCATGGAAGTTGTCAATTAAATGGATAGATTTTTTTACAATTGTGGATAGAATTTGTTTCCACGGTAAAAAAAGAAAAAAAAAACTTGGAAAAGTGAATTCCCACCAAAACCATGAGAAATGGGATTCCACAAAATCAAGAAAAATTGGCCACGTGGGGGTTTGGGGTGGAAAATGAATAGCCGGGAAATTTTGTGCAATCAAACACCCAAAAAGGTGGAAAATTTTTCATGAAAAAGTTCCTCTATCAAATAGGCCCTAAGAGAAACTTAACTTATCCAAATATGTTTTGAAACCAAAAGTTGTTAAAAATTAAGTGCTCAGCCAAACATAGTCTCAAGGAAGCTTCTTATGCAATAGTCAGAATAATTTTTTAAGATCTTTTTTCATGGTTCTGGATCCTAACTTGAATTGGGAAATTTGACTTATAGTGAACATTACCGGGCTAAAGAGTTATACCTTCCAATTCTATATAAAGGCCATCATTTGGCAATATTCTCATCACAAACAACATCAAAACCAGTACCAAATTTCTATTCTTTGTGATCAGTTAAAATTTGACATGGCACGTCGGGAAAATCTTTTGAAGATTGGCCAAGAAGGATTTAAAATCATAGAGAAGGTCTTCCCCCAAACCAGAGATGCGGCTACTCGCCAAGAATGTCAACAGAATGAATATTATATGCAAAACCCAGCTGCTATCGACTTCAAGCAGGCTGCCAAAAAATATGGAGGAATCGCAATTATAGAAGGCCAAAAGAAAAATAAAAATAAAAAATAGAAGGCTCTTATCCTCTGGATAATCACACTACTCATCAAGCTAGATGTCATATGCTGTGGTTTTAGTCTTCGAGTCTGATGTACAAAATTATATAATTTAGTTTTTGTAACCGTGAAACTTTCATGTGATTTTTGTATTTTTAACTCGGTTCCTGTCATAGACAATCCTCTACTCAGGGCTTTGCTCTGCTGATTGATCATCACTGACAGTTCTAACTACAACATTCTTGCTATTCACCAAAAGAAATGGAAGGTAGCTAGTGAAGGAAGTACTCTCGAAACTAATTAAATGATACCCTGAAAATCCTCCTCAGAAATAGAAAATCAATTAAAATTCTGGCGTTAAATGGGACACAACCAATATTTTCCAACATTACGGGACACAAACACTTATAAATTACGGAATCAAAATAGTTAATATACATTGTCAAGAGCTTGTTAGAAGAAAGACCTAAGTGAACAGACCAACTAGAGAAAACCTTTGTCCTCTACTATTGCTCCTTTAGCTGCTCGAGCGGCAGAAGTCGCAGAACCACTGAGGACCCCCTTTTGTCTTCATATTATTTCTTGTGATTGCTAGGGCATGGCTCATTCGATCATTCCTTGATTGCTTAAAATTCACTCCAAAACATCTCCAAATTATGTCATCGACTTCCATTTCTCCCAAATGCCGGTTTTTGTCCTAATATATGTAAACAGTAGTAGAATTTCGCTCGAAAACAAAAATTGAGTCATGTAAATAATATAAAATACGTATAGAGTATACATCTATAAGTTGATACACTTCAACTGGTCACTACAACAAAGTTTGCCTTTTACAATGCATGTCGTAAGAAGTTTTTTACGGCATGCATGTAAACGCTGTATCAAGCCACGTTGTAAATACACAAATATTTTTACCGCATCTAATGCATGCTGTAAAAAAATGGAATGCAACCGATAATTCACTTTTTACGACGTGAACTGGCGTGTCGTAAATACTCACTTCTAAATACACATCATAAAAGATGATATTTAACTTTCTTACTATGTGCACTCTCATGCCGTAAAAAAGGATGATTTTTTTTTATGGGTTTTCATTTAGTGCAAGTCACAAATATCAGTTTCATTTTTTAAAAGTTTTTATTTATTTGATTACAAACAAATATCTGCTAATTAAAGAACTTAACTATACATACCAACACCTATAATCATGTTTTCCATAATTTCGATGAACAAAAGTATTGAATGTTGTTCTATACAATATACCAGAATGCAGAGTTAACCAAAGTTATTATTAAGAACGTCATTAGCCTAGTCAAAAAATTGATGTTATATTTCAAAAGTATAGATTTATGCTCCAATTATACTGATTAAAATAGTACAAAATAATAGATCCTTATCGAAGTTTGATTCTTTCAAAAAAAACTTACCTATTTTGCCAGACCTAGCCCTCTTTTTCAAATCATTAATTCCAATAAATTATAACTAATAAACTTAGACACAGGGTGCAAATAAAAAATGATAATCGTAATGGTAAAAGATCGTATATTAAACAAAAACAGTACATTAACCATGTTTCTGCACACTGTCTAGTCTTAGAGCTTCAACAATACACGGCATCAACATATATCCATATTAAACGGTACTTTATGCAACTTTCATCAGTGTAGGGCTGCACAAAATATTGAGAAATAGCAAACTGAATCAAATTCACTGGTTCGAAACAGTTGGTTCGAGTCCACGTGCACCCATAATTTTTTTTATCTCAAACCAAATCAAACACTTTTGAAATGGCTTGATTTAGATTTTATTTTTCAAAAACGGCACAAAATCAATCCGACTTGAACCTTTTTTTTAGTTTTTAATTAAAAAAATAATTGTATTAAATTATAATTTTTTAGTTATAATTTTTTTATTAAAGTATAATTACATCTCCCAAATTGCCAAAGATATATTAGCAATTTAAATATCCATGGTCGCGAGTGGTCGGATTCTTGTTTTGACTTCTTTATATTGTTGAATCTAAAAATAAATAAAATAAATGAATGTATAGAATCAATGGAGAAAATTACAGAGAATTAGATATGAGAAGAGGTAAAATTACACAATGTTTGTTGTGTTTTGATACCCAACGAATTTCGTGCTATGATGTAAACATTGGAATTTAATTTTGCAGGCCTTGGGCAATGGTGAATTGATTACTAACAACCAAATCTAAAGGCTCGACTTGAAAACAACGTGGAATGTTAGAAGTAGCTTAAAAAATTAATGCTACTCACAGCCCATATATATATATATATATATATATATATATA
>NW_019268308.1:90790-183020 GCF_002742605.1 Olea europaea var. sylvestris
TATATATATATATTGTGTGTGTGTGTGTGTTACTTTTTACTTTTAACTTAGCCACTGCGTTGTGATTAGTGTGAGAAACTGAGAAAAAACATGGCTAGTGTGTGTTGCTTTTTACTTTTTTCCTATCCAAAGCATCGTGATTAGTGTGAGAAACTCAGAAAAAACATGGCTGCTCTCTAAGTGTGAAAATCGAGTGCCCTGTGTAGTGATAAGTCAGTGGTTTTCTAGTATATTAGACATTTTTATGCCTTCTTCCATTGTCTTTCTCGTGCCTTTGTGGCCTATAAATTAAAACCGTTAAATTGGCATTTGTGGGTGAGATTGAGAAGCAACTAAGTGAATATATTGGTTATGGGTTGGAGCCGTTTCGATTGTTGTTTGATAGAGAAAGATAACGTGAAATTGAGCCCCAAAAATACTGTTTAGAAGATCTTTGGAGCGAGTTTTGCGATAATTGGTATCAGAGAATCAAGGTGCTAGATTTAGCCTAAAAAATAGACAAAAAAGACTAGAAAAAGGCAGAATCGAGGTAGAAAATAGATCGAAAAGTTGTCCAGAAAGCTTCCCAAAAGTCAGACCTATAATTGTAATTTTCAGTCAATCTAGAGACTTAGAGGTAAAACAAAGTCCATATTCAAGAAGTGCGGGTGGAAGGACAGCTAAACGGCTGGCGCTTGAGGTGGTCCAGCCATGCATGGCAGCTCTAGTGAGGCGCGTGAGTGCTTGTAGAGCTGATTTCGATGATTGCATTTAGAGACAGATTGCTCTTGGAGGTGAGGTGGACCCTGGGGATGTTCGATTTTTCTTTTGGATAAAATTGTGGTTCTGGATAGTTTTGCCCTTGCGCATTTAGGTTCTTTTTTGCTTGATAGCTTGCTTCAATTACTGGAGACTTTAGGGTGAATAATGATGGCCCTAAGTGGTAAATTCACTTCTCTCATTATTTACAAACCAAGATTGATTCGCTCTAATATCTTAGCTTATCCCATTTAAATTTAACTATGAACGATTTATTTTGTGGTGGCATTAGGACTATGGTTACCGTATGGGATAACCATTGCTTGTACTAGAAATTTAGATATTATTTGTTATATTTGAAGTGTTGAATTTAATTGCAAGTTGGTAATCGCTTTCGTGTTTTAATTGCTAGTAAGTCACTAAGTGAGATTGAATTTTCGTTGATGTACCTTTGTGTTGTATTGATTATTCTGTTAGAACACCTAGACATGATTCATTTGATTGTGGCCTTAAGATTACTTTGTTTAACCTATTTGTGCACTCTGGTTGTTCTTTTTTAAAATGTCTTCACATTTCAAAGTTGAACTTTCAATGGAAAAAATGGAATTTTAAATTTAGTAACAAAAGACCAAACTGATTTTGGTTTAACAAAAAGTTTCAAAAGTCATAAGTGGAGAGTTTCTACAAATTTTACAGAAGCGCAAAAAGAAAAATATGATGAACTCGGTCACACTTCAATTATTTTACTATCTAACACTATCTTGAGAAAAGTTGGAAATTTTGATTCTACTGAAGAACTTTAGAAAAAGTTAGAGGAGGACTTATATTTGTTTAAATCTACTCCTAATAAGTTTCACTTGCTTAAAAGTTTTTTAGTTTTAACATGAATCCTTCAAAAGTTTTGATGACAGTCTGGATATTTTTAACAAATTTGTTCAAGATATCGTTAATTGTGATGAGAATGTATCTGAAATATATAAGGCCATTATCTTACTCAATTTTATACCTGACTCATATAGAGAGGTTAAGAATGCGAGATTAAGTATGGTAAGGACAGCCTAATACCTGAGATTGTCGTTGATTCTCTCTAAAGTGAAGAGATAGAGATTAAGGCTAAAAAAGAAGATAAGAGGAATGGTAAGTTACGAAGAGGAGTAGAAAGATGTTTAAGCACATGAATTTGGGTAGAGCTCAAGACAGTAATGATTCGAGTGATGATGGTATTAAGAAAAAGGGTAACAGTTAGAACAAGTCTCGTGGTAAGTGGTGTTGTAGATGTGGTAAGTTTGAACACTTCGTGAAGGAATGTCTTAAGAAAAAGTATAAGCAAAAAGGTAAGACGAGAGGTGAGGCGAATATGGCTATAGGGTCGAGTGATAACCCTAGTAAGATTTATTGAGAGTAAACATATTTACTGCATTTTCATCTATGTGCAATCCTTTTTTCATTTGTGTGATTATTTAATTCCATTGCGTGGTTATATGGCATTTCAATGCATTTTAAATGTACATTTGCGTGAATTTAAGAGCAATCTGATTACTATGTGAAATGTGTTTGTATGCATAGTGGGTTTTGATACATTAACAGTGGAGAATAGTCTATAGAGATAGCATTTTCACTTTGTTCCCCTACCCAAACCATTTTGTCTATTGGTGATACGGAGTATAGATCCCTAGGGGGTATATTGGTGGTGTGTACCGAGGATGAGTATGACATTTGGATCACGAGTAGAGATGTGATTAAATGTTAGAATCGTCTGTCTGAGAAGACCCTAATCAAGTGGAGTATGAGAGAGTCACTTGTATCACTTTTGTTGGGAGAAGACCCATTATCCACTTAGGTTGGGGGAAGTGATGTAGTGATATAGGATAATCTCCTGAACTTAGAATTTACTGTAATTTACAAGTTAGACATGAGTTGAGTGATCGATCTAGTGAACATGGTGAGCAATGAGAGGAGATATGTGTTCTCAAAGTGTGAACAACATAGAATGAAATATGATAAGTGATGTGAGATCTTTTGTGGGGTCATTTATGCATTTGTTACATATATTGGTCATTTGTAGAATAAACTTGGTGTTGTTCCGTGTGAGCATATTTTTCGAAAAGATCTGTATGTTATCTTATGTTATATATTCATCATATATTTATTTAATCTTGATTAGTTACGATTATTATATACTTCAACTTGGTTTTTTTTTTTTTTTTCACCTTAGCCCTGGTAAGTATATGGAGTAGGTATGGTATGTGTTTTGGGTCCGACACAAAAGATAAGTTCTATGAACCCCATTTTATTGGTTGCCTTGATTATGCAAGCATTGATTTTGTATTTTAATTGTTAGCAAGTTGATTGGGTATCAAAATAAAAATTTGTTGGGTTTCGAGACCCAATGAATTCGAGCTATGATGTAAACGTTGAAATATAGTTTCACAGGCTTCGGCCAATAGTAAATTGATTACCAACAACCAAGTGCTAAAGCTCAACCTAAAAACAATGTAGAACATTGTAAGTAGTATAAAAAATTAGTAATTGTTCATAATCCATATATATTTACCTATTGAATTAATTTGAATCTTGGTCCATTTACTATTATTAGCCTAACTAAAGCCAATCCTATCCTATATATGTTGCTTTTGACCTAGCAATGTGTATGTGATTTATGTGAGAAAGTGAGAAAAACATGACTGCCTTCTTAGTGTAAAAATCAGCTGCATTATGGAGAGAAAAACCGGTGGCTTTCCTTGTGTATTTGGCCTCCTCTTTGTGCTTTCTTCCATTGCCTTTCTCATGCCTTTGTGACCAACAAATCAACACTATTATATTGTCCTTTATGATTGAGATTGAGAAACAAACGAGGTAAATATATTGGTCGTGGGCTGGAATTGTTTGGATGTTGTTCAATAGAGAAGGGTAATATGAGACTGAGCCGAAAGAACACCTTTTAGAAGATGTCTGGAGTGAGCTTCCACAACAATGCTATTCCAATTTTTTACACACAGCCATCATCCGGCCATAGTGATACATCATCTCTAACCACTTTGTTTATCTTCATTGACAATTAGAAATTCGTCTTTGACAGAAACGTGGTTGGCCAAATCCAACCAAAAAACAAAAATATGACAAATCTATAAGGAAATAAAAAGAAACATAAGATCAAATACTAAACAAAAGAAGTATATAAAATCAATAATGTTACAAACAAATGGATTTCACTTATATCTTTTCAATTTGAGCTCAGTAAATTAAATTGCATATCAATGGCCTCTTTCAAGTCTCCTATCCCTAATTTTTCAACCCTGATCAACCAAATCAGGGTTACAATTGAAAAGCATAAAAAGTTAAAAACTAATCAAAATTGAAAACTCTTTTTCTTCAATTGAATAGACTAGAAACCTCTAACTCTTGAACGCCTCAGTATGATCGAGGAAAGCAGAGTGTGGCATCGTATGATGAAATTCTAGTGGCTAATTGAACAGCTTTGGATGGAAGGGGAAAACGCCTTTGGTATTGAATAGCTCACTGCCGTTGAAAAATTGAATGGCCGATTGAACGGGGAAAGGAGAAAGGAGAAAGGAAATTGAACTATGAGACAGAGAGAAAAGGAAAGGTAAAGAGAAATAAAGGAAAGGAAAAGGAAAAAAGAAAAAGGAAAGGGAAAAGGTAGGAAAAAGAAAAGAAGGGAAGAAGAAAAAATTTTGGAATGCACTCCATAAAAATCCTCATTTTTATCCCTTTTTTACGTGTATAAATACATGTCGTACGTGAAAAGCCATATTTTTATCAAAATTTTTTACGGCATGTATAAGTGCGTGCCGTAAATATCCATTCTTATCTTACATGTTCATGGCATGTAACATGTTTTCAACTAAAAATTTTTTACGGTTCATGCTTGAGAACAACACCGCAAAAATTCAACTTTTAGGGCGTGCCTAAATTAAATGCCGTTAATACTTTAAGTAATTGAATTATTATGGCACACATTTAATGCATGCTGTAAAAAAAAAAAAAAAAAACTGTTTTTACTGGATGATTTATATGCACATTGTAAACAAATGCCATAAAAAGTTACTTTTGTTGTAGTATTATGCCATTACTTGAATTCAATTGTTGAAAATTTTAGCAAAAGAATTTAGAAAATGGTTAAATTAGGATGCGTAAATTAAGAAATAATGATAATAATAAATAAATAAAAATTCATAATTTAGGCACTTTTAGTTTTGGAGTATAGTTTTAGTTTTATTGATTTACATATTTGTAAGATTGAGAGGTTTAAAAAAAGGAAAAAAAAAAAACCTAAACTATTTAATGAGAGTTTAGAATTTAAGTGGTTCACTTGTGAGCCTCCTCCTCCTTTGTAAGCTTTTTAGATGAGATTTATTCAAATAAAAAAAAAAAACACTTTTATTCAAAAGCTTTAAGAAATTTTCATTTTTAGAAACATTTATTCCAAGAATTCCTATAGAATCCCCATCTTAAGAAATCCTCTCAAAGAAATTCTTTTTTTTTTCCAAGAAATTCCAATTAGGGCTGGGCAAATCTCCCGAACCGAACCGAATCCGACGGTTCTTGTCAAATTAAATATCCAAAATCTGAATTGAGAACCGACGGGTACAGTTCGGTTCTAGACCAAGAACTGAAGAACCGAATCTTTCTAATTTTTTTTTATATTGAATAAATCAAATTATTTTAATTTTAATTTTTTCTTAACAAATTAACAATTTCTAAATCCAAATTTTTAGCCCAATAATTTGTTTCACTTCTAATTTTTTAACTTTTTTTGTCCAATTACCCATTTTATTGTCTCATTTCTTAACCCAACAAGATCCAACTCACTAAATAACCCTAAACACGTACACTAAAGTGCATAATGATGTCTCGACTCTCACAGTCTCACTGAAATTCCAAAACCTATACAATCATCAACCGACGCTGTGACCTCCGATTGAAACTGTGACCTCCGCCAACCGAAATTTTGACCGTAGCGATCATTCGATCAAGGTAGTCTACTACTCTCTGACATTTCAAAACCATTGAATATGTCATTAGTTGTATTTATATAATGTTGTTATAAATGTTAAAAAATTTAATTATAGTACAGAACCGAACCGAACCCGAACAGTTTCATAATTATATTTGGACCCGACGGTTCCATTTACTAAATACCCGAAAATTTTGGTTCGGTTTGGTTCTCTTTAGAACCGAACCGAACCGACCCGCACCCATTTATTATTATTATTATTATTATTATTATTATTATTATTATTATTATTATTATTATTATGTCTTCCTGTCTTTACTTATTTTAATGTTATTTATTAAGGTTATGGCACATGGAGGTAGAAAAACTAACAATGCCGAACAGCCTCAACAGCCAGAACAAACCCAATTTAATGAGGTTGACCCACAAGTTGCTCAACAATTCCTCGATATAATGCATAACTTCGCCTAGGCAACAGTGCCACAACAACCACCATGACTACCAACGCCACCACCATCACCACCACGACAATAACAAACATTAATAGTGACAGAAGACGCGAGGAACCTAGCTGCTACTATTGTGAAACTATTTAGGAAATAGCAACCTCCAATTTTTTAGGGTGGTTTGAACCCTTGATAGCAGAAGATTAGTTAACAGGGATAGAAAGGATCTTCCATCTCACTAACTCCTCAGATTCATGCTAAAAAAGGGTGCCATGTATTGGTGGGGCTCAACCTCAAGGTCAAGAGCTTGCGGACATATGTGGACATAGAACCTATTCAAGGAGAACTTTTTGAAGAAGTACTACCCTACAAATATCCAAAATCAAAGTAGGCCGAGTTTATTACATTGACTCAGGGCTCAATGTCTCTTATTGAATGCGAGCGGAAGTTGAAAGAATTATCTCATTATGCCCCTAGCTTCGTGGATATGGAGGAGAAAAAGGTGAGGCATTTTGAATAAGGTTTAAAGGATGATCTAAAGCAGGTAGTGGCAGTGCTTGAACAAGGAACCTACCTTGAAGTATCGCACAACTGGCAGATTTCAGGGACCGGTCTAGTAGGGAAAACTAGCAATTATATCGGCATACGAAAAAGCGCAAGTGGGAAGATAGCACAAGCCAATGACAACAGAACTATTGTAATAAAGGTAAAGGAGACACAATTCAAAGTAACAATAAGAGCTTCCTACTTTGCAATAAATGCAAGAAACACTATCTGGGAGCTTGTCTCTTAGGGACAAACGTATGTTTTCAGTGTAGGTAACAAGGACACATGGCCACGTTCTGCCCTAAGATCCAGCAGAAATAAGGAAGTGCACAACAGATAAAGAAATATACACCCAAGGGACAAGTGAGAATCTTTGTATTGACTAAACGGGAAGAAAATCAGGATCATGATATTCAATCAGGTAACGTTTTAACATCCAACTTACAAGCCCATGTATTAATCAATTTTGTTGTCATTCACTCATTTATATCCCTTAAAATCATACGAAGACTAGATGTGAATATTATACTAGCACATTTACCTTTTGAAGTGTTTATACCATCTGGAAAGGTGTTGAAAACTGATAATATAGTTAAGGCGACAAGGATAGAAGTCAATTGTAGGTCTTTAGAGATGGAATTTTATGAATTAGATATGCAAATACAAATTGCCTAATTGCCTCACTTTTTTTTTATTATTTTGTGTAATTTGTCCATTATTTAAAAAATAATTGTTTTTACATGTCTATGTGAGTTAGATAGCTTTGTCAGTATTGATGTATATAATTGAGAACATGTATTAGTTTATGAATTGTGGATAATTTATGTGCCTTAGTTAATTTTTTGCTTATTCATGTAGAACGTGAGATGCTTATGCAAGAGAGTTGATTATGGAGTTGTACATGAGTAGGTTGATCCATGTTTATGGGTTGAAATAAAGAACTTAGATGCTAAATTCAAGCAACTCCTAAACATTATTCTATCTAGGATGTTTGGGTGGTTGAGTTGTCGTAAATTTGGATTCCATGTATGCTAAATTTTGTGTGGATTGTTCGAGACTAATAGAATGATAATTGTGTAAAACCTTAAGTTAGAGGTCGATTTTCGAGAATGAGTATTTAATAAGAGGCAATGCACTAATCACTATATAAAAGGGAAAAAGTTGCCTTGTTGTGAAAATACCTTAAAAGATCCCAATGAGGACAACTATAATAATCTCATTGAGAAATGTTTCTTCATAGCCTTTGTGACTCAAGTTATTAAGCATGCAAGGGTTGAAAATCCGATTCCCTAAAGTTATCTAACTTACGAGTCAATGGCCTGAAGTTTGCTATAGGGGCCATTTAGAAAACTTAATGTAGAGACATTCATACATAAGATTAAGTAAAGAATAAATATATTTGAAAAGAATGTGCATAAGATAAAAGGCATACCACATGCCTTGATTAAGCTTCAAACACTTGTTTTAGAAGATTAGACCTTTGATAATGGATTAGTAACTTGGTTGAATCCTGGGGGTTAAAGCAGTAAAAAAATAAGAAGAATCCTCATTTGTTGATATATTGAATTGCAAGTAAAATCTAACCAAACTTGAGTAGTGTAAGAAACCGGTATTGAAAATCAACTTAAGAATATACATCGGGAAGTGAAAATAAAATAAGTTTGGGGGTGTGTAAATCCCACGAGCAAAATAAGTAAATATTTAACTTTTAAGTTTGAAAATTGGATCAACTTATAAATATACTGCATTGCACTTAACTCTTCATATAGACACCCGTTTTGTATTTAATAGGTAAGAATTTAACTTTTGTATTATAGCTTTGATGTTGTTTGTTGATGTCAAAATTTGTAAAGATTAATCTCGAGTCAACTTAAAGTAAAAAGGGACAATCTTTCTCTATTATGAAATAGGCCCAAAATGCATGATTGGGAAACTAACTTGTATCCAGTGTTTGCCAAAAAGCCCCTTCTTAACAGAACCATTTCCCTACTATTTATGCACGACCCTAGTCGAAATTACATCAAATCAATCAAATCAACTACAAGATCGAGCTTGTAAGTCTTAATTTTAATTTTTATGTATTCCAAGAGGAAGTGTAGAATCCATGAAGTACTTCACAAAAGAACCATTAATTTGATAAATTCTTAATTTTAATTCGGAATAGAGATATTGAAATTAAAATCTAGGAGTAATTTCTAATCGACACTCGAGAGGAGGGATAGAAATACAATTGAGCTCTTGCTCATAATCATGGAAAAGTTGATTAGAGATAACTAGATAATTGGTAATCATATTTGATAGTTAGGTGAAATCAAATCCTAGAATTTCTTGAGTAATTTTGCAAATTTTTTTTAATCTCGTTGAATTAGTCACCATATTCATCATTAGATTAGTTTAAACATATTAATTTCATAACTCATTCGTCTAAATAAAATAAAAGTTATATATTATAGTACTTAGTAGAATTTAAATAACAATCCATGTCGGTTCGCCACTCTTAACTCCATCCATGTATTACAAAACTTGATACCATGCACTTGAGGTATAAATCATGTTATAGAAAACGCGTGACAAAAATATAAAACCAAACAAAGTGTTGGGTTTTTTACCCAAATTAGAGTGGATTTTTTTTTTTGGAAATAAATTATTTCCTTATTTTTATATGAGAAAATTTGTTTCCTTATATTTCACGTGAGTTTTATAGAAATATATTATTTTCTTATTCCACATTATTTCCATCTTTATACCATGCCATGTACCTATAAATAGTGATATCCTCTTTTAGTTTATTAGAAGCCAATATTGCTGTGGCGTTGTATTCTCTCCATATTGTCAATTAATAATACATCTTGCCTCTATGTTAATTCTTTTTTTCTTTACTTTATACCTTGATATATATTTTTATATTATTGCAATCCATATTAATTTCATATCGCATCATTAACTTCATTTTTCACAACCCGTCGATCCAAACAAGTGGTATCAGAGCAAGGTTCCTAGTTCTTCGTAATTTGATTGAGGTTTTCAGAGATGGCTTCGATGAAGTATGATATTCCATTGCTGGATTGCAATACAAGGTTTTCGTTGTAGCAAGTAAAGATGAGGGATGTGTTGACGCAGATGGAACTGGATGATGCTTTGCTGGGCTTTGAGAAAATGCCAGCAAAATCGCCTATGGAGGAGAAGTAACGGAAGGATAGGAAGGCTACATCATTGATTTATCTCATTTGTCCAACAATATACTGCAGGATGACTTGAAGGAGAAGACAACGGCTGCTTTGTGGCTCAAACTGAAGCAATTGTGCATGACAAAGAGTCTGACGAGCAAACTGACTCTAAAGCAGAAGTTGTGTTCCCATCGCATGGCGGAAGGAGGGTCATTGTAGGACCACCTTGCTGTGTTCAAGGAGATTGTTGCAGATCTGGAGACGTTGGAGGTAAAATATGATGAAGAGGATCTAACCTTGATCCTGTTGTGTTTGCTACCCAGTTCTTTTTCGTCGTTTCGTGATACTAATCCGTATAGTCGTGACACACTTACCATTGAGGAGGTATATGAAGCCTTATTCTCAAAGGAGAGGATGGAGCTATTGGTTGGAGATCCTACATTTAGGGATGGGGATGCAGTTGTTACTCATGGTGATTGACGGAGGGATAGCTCGAAGGTGAGGTACAGCAATGTGTATTGTTATTACTGCAAGAAGAAAGAACACATCAAGAAAGATTGCGACAAGTTGCTGGGTAAAGGTAATTTACATGCAAATCATGCGGGGTAATCAGGTAATTCGAATGAGACTAATATTGCTGAGAATTTTTGTGATGATGGAGATGTGATGTTGGCTGTATCTGACGGAGAATCCAAACCAGAAGAGTGGATTCTGGATTCTGCATGTTCGTATCATATGTGTCCTAATAGGGCGTTATTCCAGACATATGAAGCGGTGAAGCAAGGTGGAGTTGTCATGGGAAACAACCAATCTTGTCGGGTTACAAGAATTGGTCGGTTCAGATTGAGGCTACAAGATGGGACATTGAGGACATTTGATCAGGTTCGCCATGTTCTAGACTTGACAAAGAATCTCATATCATTGAGTACCTTGGATGCAGAAAGGTACAAATTTTCTAGTGAAGGTGGAGTCTTGAAGGTTCGAAAGGGTGTCCGGGTTGTATTGGATGGATGAAAGAGATCCCAGTTGTACATATTACAGGGAAGCACAGAACCAATTTTGAGACATCGGGACAAGTTCAGTACCGTGGTGGATATTCAGTTTGATACAGTACCTCTTGTGTTGGGCTTTGGGTCCTTTCTGAACACTACTAGAGAGAGCGTTGGTGATTTCGTTTTGCCACCAATTTCAGCGGATGGACTGTGTTTAAATGTCAGGGGTGGACTAATGGAGCGTAGATACCGTGGTGTTATTGATGTCTGTGATGCTTTTGGGATCATTGAAGGTAACAGTTTTGACAAGGGGCCTTCTGATAAAGCACTTGGTTTGGTTCCTGCTACAGGGTGTACTTCAACCCTGTTTGGTCGACAGTAATTCCTTGGTAGAATTTTGGGAACCCGAGAGTTAGGTTCAAGTGTCGTGTGTGGATGCCTTGCAAAGGAAGGTGGTTTAGTGATGGAGAGTTTTGGTTACTGTGTTGAGGAGTTTAGCTTTCTCGTTGCAGACGGATTTGAAATCTAGAAGTTTCATTTGTTGTACCGGAATTTGGGTCAAGGTGGAGATTGTTGGGTTTTTTACCCAAATTAGAGTGGATTTTCTTGGAAATAAATTATTTCCCTATTTTTATATGGAAAAATTTGTTTCCTTATATTTCACGTTAGTTTTATAGAAATATATTATTTCCTTATTTCACATTATTTCCATCTTTATGCTATGCCATGTACCTATAAATAGTGGTATCCTCTTTTAATTTAGCAGAAGCCAATATTGATGTGGTGTTGTATTCTCTCCATATTGTCAATTAATAATACATCTTGCCTCTGCGTTAATTCATTTTTTTTCTTTACTTTATACCTTGATATATATTTTTATATTGTTGAATCCATATTAATTTCATATCGCGTCATTAACTTCATTCTTTACAACCCGTCAATCCCAACACAAAGGATATCAAGAATGAGTATCTTATAGAGCGTAGCGAGAACTGGTCAATAACATATTTCCTTGAGACATCTTCCTGTGTATATTCCACATTCAACCAGCCTATTGTGGGACACACCATCTTTAGCAATCTTTTCCAAATGTCATGCTTCATCATCCAAGGATGTTTGATGTGCTTCTAATATGTTGCATAAATAGTGATATGTTAGTTTCTCCATTAACTACCATGGAGTTGAAATTTTGTGTGGACAACATTAAACTAAAACCATGTTGCTTAGTTAAGCCATCCCAACACACTACCTAAAGAATAGACAAACTTTATGCTGATTGTTCGCTAAAATACTACACCGCAAATGCACGGGTTGCGTACAAGTAATAAAGTGGACCTTTTGAGTCCGAATTGTCGATCCCTCGAGGAATGTATACTTTCAATTACACAAATCTAATTAATTTAATTCTAACAATAAAAATAAATAAATACAATTAAAGATATGATTTTAAATGAGGAAATTAACTAAAAACCTACAAAATAAGAAAAGGTAAAAATCTTGGAAATTTTGGAAGCAAGAGTGGTTGGGATTTATGGTTTCACTTAACCGTTGCATAATTAATTTCTCCACAAGCCAATTAACAAATTACTCATTCACGATGTTAGACTCGACTTCTAATTTTAGTCAATTACCTCTCTCAAGCAAAATAAACCCTAATTGATTGGTTTAACCTACTATATCGATTAAAACCAAACAACTACTTTAAATCTTTGTGAAAATAGCTCAATGGGTTGCCTAGGATTAAGGGAATATCTCTATCCTCTAAACAAACATAGAGTTTCTACTACTTGGTCTAAAATGCACAATCTTCTCTCTAACGATGTACAGATCACTTAACATAATCATTCATTGGCCACATAAATGAAAATGCAATAAATACAATAGTAGGTTAAACTAATACCATAAATCTCATTACAAATAATTAGCCCATATTAAATATATGATCAAAAGGAGAATGTTTTATACAATATATTGCAAGTTTGACAAAATAATAGAGAAAAATACAAGGTATAGATAAAATCCCTTTTTGAGCTTGCTCTTAATTTCCCCAAAACCTTGCCAAATCCTTAATTGAATCTCCTTGTGCTCTAGATTGTGCCTCCAAAATACCAACGAAAGGAAAAGAATAGAAAAGGAAGAGAAAAGAAAGAAGAAAAAAGAATAGAAAGAAGAAAATGAAAGAGGAAGAATACCTAGCCCCCAAAACCTAAAACCCCCCGAAAATGACCAAAAATTGGTATTTAAATGGCCAAAATCACGTCAAGTGAAATTGTAAAAGAAGTCCCGAAATTTACGCGAAATAGGCAAAATTCGCTAGCCGGAAGGCGGAGCACAAACGCGGGCATTCGTCTCGCGCGCACTGTTAAACCCTTTTGGAATCGGTAAATCAAAAAGGTCTCCCGTGCGAGCACCATTGCGCGCGGGCTTTCTTCATATCTTTTTCCAACTTAGTCTTCCATTTAATTGCACATAGGGCTGCTCAACTTTGATCATGTACAATCTTGTCCTCAAAATTTGATTTTCATATCACTTTTGCTCTCCAAAATTGTAACCTTAGGTCCCCAACTTTCAGTACGTGCACTTTGGTCCCCAGCTTAACATTTTTGTGTGCTGATGGTCCTTTTCACTACCTTTTGCCTTGTTCTCTTCCCTTGGGTGATTTTTGGCCTACAAAAGTAAATATTACATAATTGTGAGTAGAATTTTATTTATTTAATCAATAAATAACATATTTAGATATTAATTAAGTGCGTAAATATACACTTATCACTGATCTAACAGAAATGTCTTCAAACTTTAACATCGTCATGAAGCATCAAGAAACTTTGATAAAAAAATTAAAAAAAAAATCATGCTTCAAAAATTTCAATGATTGTTCAAGTACCGCGGGAACCAAAAAAAAAAATTACAACTTAGGAAAAATAAATAAATAAAATAAAAATAAAAGGCAGAGTGCATCAATCAGTTAATTATAATAACATGCTGAACAAAAATGAAAATTACCTGAAATGATTACGAATAAAATTTGATAGGGAAGAGATGGTTCACAAGAGAAACATTCTCCACGATGATCTTGTACTTTGAAGAATTTATTCCTTCTCTAATTCTCACTTCCATAAGACTTGCATGCACATTTGCTCCCAACTGAAATTTTTTGCTCCTTATCCAGCTCGAGTTTTCCACAAAAACTGACCCCACCTACTTAACCTACACCCTCATGCAAAGAAACTGTCAAGTCCTCATTCACCAATGGCTTTCCTTCCCTGTTCCGTACAATTTTGCAATTGAAATCCTCCTTAGACCAGTCTTCTCGATCATTGGAATTAAAATCACCATCAACCATGATAAGGTTGACCTTTATTGACGATAAGGGTCCAGATGTTATTACTTTCTTAGATGCAGAATCATACAATACTATTTTCCCAGGGACTTTTCCCTCAATTAGCACCCTATTGCATGTGATTGGGATTGAAGGCAATTTACTGTCAACTTGATCCAGAGCACGCGTTTTGATTTTGCGAGGATCTACAGAAAACAATTTTATAAGAGATGCAAAATGTTATTTAACTTGAAAAGGATATAGGATCAATAGATAATGAAGCTATATCTCAATATCAAGACAAATTCAAAGAACTGCTCAGTTGTTATTATTATAGTCTAAGTAATCCTATGGAAAACGAAATCTAATTAAATGTCTTATGACTTGATAGCTTGATAAAGGGACAAAAACCACGGATGATGCAAAACATTATACAGTAACATAATTGATGGATAAACTAACCTCAGTAATCATTGGATTACCTGGTCCACCTCCTCACGAACATATCATTTAGAGAGAGTAACAGAGTAATGAACACAAAATTTAATTAAAAAAAAAAAAAAGGTAATATGACATACATATCAGTCACTTACTATCTCACAAATGACATCTAAATTCAATACTAAAAATATCAAAACATTAGCCTCCAAACACCAAATTTAAAAAAGCATATCAATGACTTTAATGTGAGATTTATACTTATGTTTAAATTCCACAAATTTTCTCCACCAAAAAAAAAATTAAAATTAAATTGAATTTTACAGCAATATATAGAAATGCCCATCATGAGGTCATCCCAGAGTCGGTTGGACATCCAAGGGCAGGTCAAATATAAGAATTCGTGGCAATTAAAGAAAAATGTAATAAATAGATAGAAAGTGCAAGACAAAAATAAGCACTTTTAGTAAATAAATGACCTAAAGATTTTTTATCACAAGTTTATGTCGGGCTGTGATATCAGGTTCAGTCCAATAAGTTAGGCTATGATGATATGGCATGTCGGCCATATCAATAAAACTACCCAATAACGTCTCATAGAAGGCCCACGACCCCAAGCCCAATATTCGGCTAGATATATTGCATATTCAAAGTTCGACTTTAGTTGTTGATTGAATAGAAATGTTAGTCGCTCTAGACCATTAGATCACATTCTCTGGTCAATGGTTGCTGTGTTTAGTATAAAAAGGGTCTTTTTTTTGTAACCATAAACTAGTCGATTCATTCTCCAAGTCTGTGAGAGAATCTCTGGAATCTTCAACCCATTTTGTCTTCTCTTCAATTCTCATCTTTCCTTTTCTGTGTGATTAAAGGTTGAAATCTCCATGTAAGGTAGGAGTCTTTGTGATTTCTGCTATATGTGTTAGACGATTGATCTAGGATTGAGTTCTTTCTGGGTCCATTGTAGTGACTTTGTTTCATATCTTGAGTTGTGAGGGTTTTGGGTTTGTCCCGTGCCTCTATGTTGATATAGAAGTGTACAATGATCTAAGCCTACAATCGATGAGATCTTTGATGCTTGTTGATTGGGGATTTTTTGAGTATTGTTGATGTATTCTCTCTGTACTGAAATTGTTGTATCTTTGTGTGATTTGTATTAATAGTGGTATCAGAGTCTTGCGGAGGCATCGTTCAAGTCTTCGATCGAGTTTATCTCTGGAAAATTAATTTTCAATTGATAACTTGAATCGATTGGAAATCAGATGAAACCCTAGGTCTACTATTTATAGATCTAGAGGTTGCTGGAGTAGATTGTGGTACTGAGAATACAATCTTAAAAGAAACTATTGGTTTCTGTATGCTCTTTGAGGAGAAGCCCTAGATCTAGATTTTATCAAGTGTGAAATCCCAAATCCGAGTTCATAACGGCCTGTGATCTTTTTGTAAAACAAGTGCTCTAGTGGTTACATTAAAAAATACCACCACTCTGATTTGCAGCTTTTAACCCTAACTCATTTCTTGTGTTCTCTTTTGAACTGTTTTCTATTCTTTCATATGTAAAATTGTGCTTGGTTCTGCATTATTATCGTGGCCTCTGCTATTTGATAATCTTCGTTTTTTTGAGCTATTCCTAGGTTGTGCCTTGACCTGAGAACTTGATTCTCACAGAATCCTGGTGAATCTGGGAATCAGTTTGGGAGTGATCTATTGTTATAGTTTTGTGCTTTACCCATGAGCTATTGTTGTATGTGAGTTCATTATTTTTTGTTAAAAGATACATGGTAGTTCTTGCATTTGTGTCCCTTTATATTTGTTTTTGGAACGGTGACTTTTTTTTTTAATTCATCTTTTTTGAATTGTTGTCACTGATATAATTCTCTTCCTTAAATAAAGAAAATTATTCTTTTCAAATATAATGATTACAGCCACTTTTGAACTTGGTGTTTATAATAGAAAATGGGATTTTCCCATCTAGCAACAAAAGATAAAGAGAGTTTTAGGTCAACAAAGAGATTCTAAGCTAATGATTAGAAAAATGAAGTTGATGAACTAGCCTATACTTCTATTATCTTGTATTTACCTGGTCAAATATTAAGAAAAGTAGGAAAAAAGAATACTACCAAAGAATTGTGGAAAAGACTAGAAGAACTTTACCTGGCTAAATCTCTGCCAAATAAACTGTTTCTTTTGGAAAGATTCTTTGGCTTTAAAATTGATTCCTCTGAGGACTTAGATGATAATCTTGATGTCTTCAATAAATTACTCCACGATATCACTAATACAAGGATAAGGTATCTGAGAAATATAAAGTTGTTGTCCTATTAAATGCAATACCAGAAATCTTAAAGGATGTCAAAACTACCATAAATATGGCATAGACATCCTCACACTTGATATTGTTATTGAATCCTTGAGAAGTAAAGAACTAGAATTAAATATGAGAAACATAGGAATACGTCTGAGAGTTTCTTTGTGAGAGACAAACCTTAGGTTAGGCAAAAATAGGGACAACAATTCAGCTCATCGGCTCGAAAAAATCCCAAACCGGCCCAGCTCAAGGATCGAGTCGAGTCCCATTTTGAAAGGACGAAATGGGCTCACACGGGCCGGCTCGAGCTTCAACTGCCTTTAAAAGGTGCCATTTTGCTACCTTAAGAGGTAGCCAAGTGGGGCCTTTCATTTTTTAAGGTCCATAATAAAAGGCAGCAGCACAATGCCTTAAAAAGGCAGCACAATGTTGCCTTCAATTTACTTATTAAAAAAATTAACAGTAAAAGGCTTGTTCGGAAAGGCCAGAGCTAAAAACTCAGGCTGAGCCTAAATTTTTTGTTTGGCTCAATTCGAGCTCAAAAAAATCTCACACCATTTTACTTGAGCCGAGCTTGAGCCTCGAGTTTTGACTTGGCTCGTTAACATCCCTAGGCAAAAGTGAAGTCAGAAAGATCAAAATAGCCAAGTAAATAGTAATAAGAAAAAAGGTAGAGAGAGGATTAGATCTAAATCTAGGACTAGAAATAAGAAGTGATATGGGTGAGGAAAATAAGGTCACTTTATAAAGGACTGTTATCAAAAGCAGAATGAAATAAAAGAAAAGAAAATAGATGAAGGTAATATGGTAGAACTTGTAGAGTCTAACACCATTGATGTGTATGTTGTTAGTAAGCATACCACTAATCTAAACACTGCCTAATTTTTTAGCTAACAGTGATCAGAACCAAGAATGGATATTGGATTCAGGTTGTACCTTTCATGTGACATCTAGAAAACGATGGTTAGACAATTTTTAAAATACTTAGTGGAGGTGAAGTGGTTATGGGAAATAATGTTGTATGTAAAGTGGAAGGTATAAGTAATGTTACCTTGATGTTTGACAATGGATATATCTATACTCTTGAAAGAGTTAGATATGTCCTTGAATTGAATAGGAACATTATCTCCACCGGGGATTTAGATGACATGGACCTCAGGCCTGCAAGGTAAATTTGGAAATGGCTTAGTTAAAGTGATGAGAGGATCACTTGTCATTTTCAAGGGTTATAAAAGAAATGGAATACATATCACCAAAGCTGATGTTGTCATGAATAATGCTGCTAAAGTTACCAGTTTTGAATCTGATTCTACCTTCAAGTGGCATAAAAGGCTGGCTCATGTGAGTGAAAAAGGACTTCAAATCCTTCATAAGAAAGGGGTTTTTGGTAAAGATTATGTAACAAAAAATCATTTTTTGTGAAGATTGCACCCTAGGAAAGCAACATAGATTACACTTTAATACTGGTCAACATAAATCCACTTCTACCTTGAATATATTCACTCTGACCCTTGGGGAACTTCATCCACCACCACTCAAGGAGAGAATAGGTATTTCCCAGCCTTAATTGATGATTATTCAAATAAAGTCTGGACTTACCTACTTGAACAAAAATTTGAGACTTTTGAAAGGTTTAAATGGTTAAAGACTTTGATAGAAAATCAAACATCTAAGAAGATTAAAATTCTAAGGACTGATAATGGTTTAGAATTTTACAATGCTGAATTTGACTAGTTTTGCAAAGAAAATGGAATCCAAAGACATAAAACGGTACCCTATACCTAGGACTCTTTTGGACAAAGTCGAATGTATCATGGTTGGTTGTGGAGTTCCCAAGGTACTCTGGGGAGAAGCTGTAATAACAGCAACCTATATAGTTAATAGAACTCTCTCTAGTGCACTAGGATGTAAAACACCTGAGGAAGTGTGGTTTGGAAAGAGTCCAGAGTACTCTCATATAAAATTTTTTGGTTGTGCAGTCTATTCTCATTAGAGTATTGGTAAACTTGAGCCATGGACTCAAAAGTGTATTTTCTTGGGATGTCCTGATGGAGCTAACACACCATTTGAGCCCCCTTATTTCTCATTATAACGTTTTGAATAGTGTTTTATTTGAAAAATGAGTGGCTGAAAAGTTTTTGATTTATGTGTAATATTATTTTATTGAAGATTGTGTAGTTAAAAGTATGAGAGATAAAATTTTAATTTAATGTAATGAGAAATAATGGGGATCAAACGGGGTCTAAATAACATAGTTTATGGGCCAGAGATTTAACGGGTTTTAAATTCATTACCAAAAGGGGTGTCACTTTTAATGAAAATGAAATGTCTTGTCTTAGTGATAAAGAGACTGAAAGAAATTTGGATGTTGGAGAGGGTAATGGGACTATGTTCCAGGTAGAACCACAGTTGCCTCTTGAGTCTACTTATCAGATCCAGGTGGAGTATGGATATGATGGGGTTGGACCTAGCACTGTTGAACTTGAACCAAAGGGCGGCACAAATGAAGTTGTGACGATGAGAGTGAACCTCTTGAAAACCTAAATGACTACCAACTAAATAGAGATAGAGTTATAAGGGAGATTAGGGATCCATCTAGCTTACCCCTCTTGCTATTTTGTCTTACCAAGATCTAGCTTTTAAGGAGCCAAAATCTTATGATGAAGTCATATCCAACCAGTTGAGTAAACACTGGCAAGTGGCCATGGAAGATGAAATGAAATCCCTTTTGAAAAATTAGACTTGGAAACTTGTCACCAAGCCTAAATATCAATTTGTTGTAGATTGTAAATGGGTTTACACTGTGAAAGGAGGTTCAAAAAAGTAACCTCTTAGATTTAAGGCCAGACTGATTGCCAAGGGATTCATACAAAATCAGGGAATAGATTACAATGAAATTTTTTCATCTATAGTAAAATATACCACAATCAGGGTAATGTTAGCTCTTGTGGCTCATTATGACTTCGAATTAGAGCAAATGGATGCTAAAATAGCTTTCTTGCATGGGGACCTAGATAAGATCATCTATATGAAATAGCCAAGGGATCTATAGATAAGAATAAGCCTGATCATGTTTGCTTGCTAAAAGATCCTTGTATGGTTTAAAAGAATGACCTATACAATGGTATAAAATGTTTGATACATTTGTTTCTTCAATTGGATTTATAGGAGTTCTTTTGACCATTGTTTGTACTTTAAAAGAAATAAGGTGCTGTGATTGTTTACCTTTTGTTGTATGTAGATGATATGTTACTCATTGGGCATGATAGTAATTGCATCTATGATATCAAAAGGTTTTTGAGCTCTAAATTTGAAATGAAAGATTTGGGACATGCTAAAAGAATCCTATGTATGGACATTATAAGAAATAGACCTAAAAGATTACTTGTTTTGAAACAAACTTCTTATGTGGAAAAAATGTTGTTAAAATATGCTATGCATGAATATAAATCTGTTAATTTACCTTTGGCCAGTCATTTCAAATTTGGCAAAGAACAATGCCCTATAGATGAATCTGATGTTAAGTATATGGAAAAGGTTTCCTATGTTAATGCTATGGGATTTGTAATGTACACAATGATATGTACTAGACTTAATGTGGCTTATGTTATTAGTACCCTGAGCCTTTTTATGGCAAACACTGGACCTGAGCATTGGACAACCTTAAAATGGCTTTTTAAGGTACTTGAGAGGATCTTCACATTTAGGATTATGTTTTAAAGTCTGTAATGAAGGGGTTGTATTCAAGTGATATGTAGATGCAGACTATGCTAGGGATAGGGATAATAAAAAGTCAACAACTGCATACATAGTTACTTTGTGTGGTACTTGTATTAGTTGAAAATCTCAACTTCAACAAATTGTTGCATTATCCACTGTTGAGGCTGAATATGTAGCTACTGCTGAGGCCATTAAGGAAGCTTTATGGTTAAAAGGGTTGTTAACTGAAATATATAAACTAAAATAACCTATAGTAGTGTATTCAGACAATAAAAGTGCAATACATTTTTGTAAAAATCCTATTTTGCATGAAAGAACCAAACATATTGATTTTAAACTACATTTTATAAGAGATGTAATCTCAAAAGAATTATTACTTTTTGAAAAAATTCCCACTGAATACAATCCATCTGACATGGGAACCAGCGTACTGCCTTTAAAAAAGTTCAAGTCTTGTTTACAATTACTGAATATTGATGCATCTTAATGCTTTGGTCTATGTAGGTATATAAAACTTGGTGACCACTGGAAATGCTAAGGAGCTACTGCTATGTTGGATAAGTAGTATGTTAGGCTTCTAGTATGACCACTAGCATCAAGGTGGAGATTTTTTGGGCTATGATGCCACATTTAGTCCAATAATTTAGGCTGTGATGATATGGCCTGTCAGCCTTGATAAGTAAAACTGCCCAATAAAATCTCATAGAAGGCCCACAACCCCAAGCCCAATTTCGGCCGAATATATTGTATGTTCAAAGTGCGACTTTAGTTGCTGATTGAATAGTGGAAACATTAGTCACTCTGGACCATTAGATCACATCCCAAATTAATGGTTGTTGTATTTAGTATAAAAGGGGTCTTTCTTGTAACCCTAAATCAATCAATTCATTCTTCAAGTCCGTGAGAGAGTCTCTAGAATCTTCAACCCCTTTCGTCTTCTCTTCAATTCTCATCTTCCCATTTTTTTGTGATTAAAAGTTGAAATCTCTGTGTGAGATAGGAGTCTGTGATTTCCGTTCTGTGCGTAAGACGGTTGATCTGGGACTGAATTCTTTTTGGGTTCATTGTAGTGACTTTGTTTCATATCCGAGTTGTGAGGGTTTTGGGTCTATCCAGTACCTTTGTGTTGATAAGGAAAGGGTACAGTGATCTGAAACTATGATTAATGAGATCTTTGATGCTGGTTGATTGGGGATTTTTCGAGTGTTGTTGATGTATTCTCTTTGTACTGAAATTGTTGTATCTTTGAATGATTTGTATTAAGAGTTTAACAAGCAAATTTCTAAGAACCAGTGTTACATGATCAAGCTTGCACAACCAAACTTCAATCTAAAAAAATGTGTAAACCAATGGGTGACCAAAAAATGAAAGACCTCTCTTGGAATCATCAAAATCTCATCACTTCCTAAACTTCAAATTCAAAGTAGAAATTACAAAAAATTTCTCAAGCACAAACATGAACTGGTATCACATAAAAAGAACAAAGATAATAATCAACTTCGAATTTCAGAATACGTCTTGTAGGAATTTCTGGAGTTATGGTGGTATGCATGGTTGGTGTACCTGTTGTACTTGAGAGGTGATCAACAAGTTCTTGGCCTTCAACAAGAACTAGGGTTTGCTTACGCCATAAAGGGTAATTGTTGTGTTTGAGTTTTATGGTGACGTAGTTGCCAAACATTGAGGGAAAGTGATGCCATTTAAAAACCCGCGTGCTCACCGAAGCTCTACTGCAAAGAAAAAAAAATTGAATCTGGGTAAAACTTTTGTATTGTATTTTTTTATTGACTCAACGTGAGCTGCAGAGATACAAATGAGTAAACAAATCAAATCATAGCACTTCCCATTCTTCAACTTCACAGCAGAAATTCATAAAATTATATATATAGAACTTTTCTCAGGGCACAGAGATGCATTGGTATCTTAAGCTGAACAAAGATCATACCAATTTACCAAACATAGAATGATGGTGATGCATGAGGTTTCAAATCAATTGAGATCGAGATGCTAGACAACATGTCGATGGCATTAAGATATCATGAGATGGAGGATCGGCGCAAAGTTGAAAAGTGATTGCAATACTTTCTTATTTGGGGCAATTTTGACACGTTTTTAGTAATTTTGTCATAACTTTGACTACGATTATCAGAATCACGATTATGACCCAATTCAGAAAGCTCTTTTCGGTGCGCACATCGTGATCACCCAACTTCGCTCGATGGACATCAATTTTGAGGCCAAAATCTACTATTTTCACTTCCAAATTTCAATTTTTAGTTTTTTTTTTCATTTATAGTAATATTTTATTTTTATTTTTTTTCTAGTTGATTACGAATCCGATTTGAGCCAATTTTGGCAAGTTACTTCTTTTATTTTGGTGTGATTTTCGGGATTTTGCTATTGTTGATAAAATTTCCATAATTTCATATATTCTCAACTATTTAACCCGACTTCTGGGTTAATTTTCGTAATTCTGGAGTTTTAATAATATTGAGTGAATTTCATCGAAGTTTCTCTACATTTTGGACGTTATTCTTTTGTTTACTTTTTCTGCGAATCGTTTGTTACAACAAGCTTGCGAGATAATCGCTATCCTGCCCAGCGTCAGAAGTATATATATTCTTGCAACAACTTACTATTCTTAGTCCCTCTTAAAACACTGAAAACAACCAAATACATAAACAGAAGGAAAATAAACTCAAGTTGTAAACAAACCATCAAAAGAAATACAATGCTAATCTACGCAGCTTGTGATAATATGTCAGCATTTATATTCGCCTCTTGCAAGTTCAGAACCCTCCTCATCCCCCTTCCTGAATAGTCTTTTCGATAACATCAAAGAGATAAGATTCACTACACTATCCTTAAAAGTTTTTTAATTACGGTTAAAAAAAAAAGTATTTTAATTTTTTTCTTTTTGCTTTGCATGGAATTTAACAATTCAAATACTATCCTTTAAATTATTAATTCGAAACAAGTTGTTAGTTTTAAATAAATAAGTTTTAATAGGAATTAAACAATTTCTTGCACGTAAAGTCATACTTCAAGTCGTCACCCCTCGAATCAGGTAACACATAAGTTTCACCGTTATACATAATATCTTTAGTTTATATGCACATATGATTGTGTTTATTCTGTAAAGAATTCAATTTATGAACGCATGAATAAGCATGACCTGCGATAAAAATTAAAAATATCGCGAGTTAATTATTTACATGTAGCAACATAGGACATTAAAAGGACATGTCATGTTCTAATTGAATTATAGTACTCAAATGATAGAAATAAGTATATAATATATATTAATCTTTCGAAGTTGTGAAGTGTTCTAATTAGATTTGAATTTTTTTTAATATTATAGATTAATTTAGAACTTTTAAAAAATTCTTTATGTCTATGCAAGATATTTCCATGCCAAAATCGTTTTTGACTTTTTTTTCCAATAAATCACAATGCTCTAATATCTCTTTTGGTCCCTTGAACAATTTCAGCACTGAGGCCTCTTTTGGAATTATTTTATTTTAACATCAGAAGGAAAAAAAATTGCATTCTTGTTTATTCTTAAAAATACATATAACCAGAAGAATAATTCTACTCAACTAGGGGCCGTGACAGGCTGCCAATTTCCCCCCCCCCCCCCCCCCCCCCCACCCCCCACATTGGGCGGCCTTTATCACAGTAGCAAGGCCCTAATTAGAAATATCAAAATCATGGCTCCACTATAAAGATCTAAGCATCGGATGAATTGATCCTAGGCCCATTCTAAGTTTATTCCTTGCACACACTTATTAAACACTGAAAGTAGAAAATTTTGGTCATCAAGATGAAATGGAATCTTCCATTCCATAACCCCCAACACCGTTCATTCTCTAATGGTTTGGAAGGTTCTAAATAAGCAATGTAAATTTAAATGGGGGACAATAATTTCAAAATAGGCAGAGAAATATATAGAGCATCTTCCATACACTCCAAGTTCATATCTAATGACAACTTTGTGGAAAATATAACTTGTCAATTTAAAAACTGCT
Source organism: Olea europaea var. sylvestris (assembly GCF_002742605.1). Taxonomy (NCBI): domain Eukaryota; kingdom Viridiplantae; phylum Streptophyta; class Magnoliopsida; order Lamiales; family Oleaceae; genus Olea; species Olea europaea. The sequence continues at coordinate 115,471 of NW_019268308.1, forward strand.
GAATATAGACAGGCTTTAAGGCTTGTTACAAATTCTCTTTAAAGAGTTCGACTAACGAAATTAATTCCGAAAATCTTGCAGATGAGTTTTACTTGGTTGCTAGAACAAGAAAATGATGATTCCGCAACAATTATATTTTTCTACAAAAGTTAGAACGTATTGCTATACTTAACAACCTTTAGATGATGTCGTTGAATGTGATGCACAGAGTGTGGTCCATAATATACAAACTTTATATTCTACCACTTTTAACTAAGGTGTGTATTAGTTCACGTGCTGCTTTATAGCTTGCAAGGGGAATAGAGTGGCCCGTGAACTTGTTTCTTTCTTTTGCTACTATTTCCATGACTTCTTATAGTTGGATCACTTGTATACCACATTTATTTCTCGAGTTATAGGAAGTATTGTGCTTTTGTTATAAGAAAAAGTAAGTTGGTTTTCATGTCAATTAACTTTAAAGGCAAAGCATATATAGACTTATTTAGAGACACAATCTTTTTGAATGGATGCAAATTTTCTCATTCATAAATAGGTTTGTGTTTTCTTAGCCCTTGTTTTATCCCCATTTTGGGGGTAATAATTTATTTTGGATATTAGATTGATAGAGAATATGTAGTTAAAAATTAAAGAAATTTTTTGAATTTAAGTGTAATATTATTTTATTGAAAAATGTGTGGTTGAAAACGAGTTTTGAAAAAACGAATTTTTAGAAGAATGTGAATCAAACTAGGACTTAATATCTTTTCCACTTAGGCATAATTTTTCTGCATCTAATATGGACCACTAATTTCTTTCATATTTATTCCATGAGTTCCTAAAATTTTTTTTTTATCACATTGAGCCCTAGTTTGGCCCCCCATTAAAACTCATCAATTTAATTTAAATTTTTCTCTCTTCTATTTTCAACCATAAAATCTTCGATAAAATAATATTACACGCAAATTGAAAACTTTTCATTATTTCACAGCCATCCATTTTTCAACAAAAACACTATTTCCCCATTATAAATCCAAATAATGGATGCAAAATGGGGGCTGAATATGATCACAGCATTAATTAATTTTTTGATAATTAGAATTTCCCAAGTTTTTGATTTCTGAACTAGTAAAAAATATCATATGCTGGCAGTAGGATGCTTGGCAAGTAGTCAAAAAAGGATCAAACCAATTCTTATGTTGTTAGATTCACAAGTATTATCCACTTATCCATGACTCATTTATATTTACTTAATAACACTTCCCAAATAAGTTAGTTTACTTAGAATGAATTTCTACACTAGGGTAAAAGTAAATTATTCAAAACATGTTCAGAAAGAAAATACTTAAAATTAACTTCTACTTATTTTCAATCGTTGCCAAATTAATATCCTTCTTTTTCCAAGTGTTACCTTAAGTCTGCTGCTTTTTTGAAATAGGAGGAAGTTAGGTACGTTCTTTGCATCTTCCGCACTCCAGCGAATCAAGTCAATATGCTCCTCCTCAGAGCGATCTCTTTCAATTTCTACAATTTTCTTCTATGCAGATATGTTTTCACCGGCATTAGATTTTGGAATCTGAATCATTTGATATAATTGCTGAAGTTATAATCAAGATGTTCAGCTTAAGGATCAATAAAAAATTGAGTTCCTAAGTTCGACTTTAGAGCTTTCATAGCATTAATTTATAGCCACGATTCTGTAGTGATTAGGAGTTGATGTTCCATATATTTTATTGTGTGTTTACCAAGTAGTTATCGTAATTAGTCAGGAATCACAAATATCTTTGAGTTAATAAAGTAAATTAAAGGTGTATAAAGGAGTAAAACAGGCTTGATTGAGTTTAAAACATTTACTTACGAGTAAATAAGAAAGCTTTTTATCATTTCAAGAGCTAAGGTAAGAATTAATTATTTCTGAATGAATAGCTTTAAAAATATATATTTCCAAAAGTAAATAATTTTTTTACTTAAAATAAAAAAAATAATTTTTTAAACTCGTTTGAACCCATTTTTGAATAGTGTATTGATAGAAAATATGTAGTTAAAAAATAAGGAAAAATTTTAAATTTACGTGTAATATTATTTTATTGAAAATATATTATTGAAATGATGTCAAAATACTGTTTAAAATTGCCTTTTTCACCCAAAGAATAGGGTTCAAACAAGGGCTAAATTTTGGAATGAAAAGTTATTCCAATATAATTACTTAGCCAAACGTACTCTCAAGGAAGCTTCTTATTGGTTCTTTTCTCAAGTTATTTTAGCAGATGTGTGTTTACTAATTATCTTAATTAGTCAGGAATTATAAATATCTTTGTGTTAAAATGTAAAGCAAAGGCGGAAAAGGAATAAAACTCAAAACAGGCTTGGTCGAGCTCAAAAAGTTTATTTATAAGTAAATAAGTGCTAGTTTGGGAGAAATTATGATGAGATTATTAGTGAATAGTGGGCACTGCAAAACTTGTGGATAATTAGTGAGCAAATATTGTGAATATGTGATTGAAATTATTAAACATGATTCCCAACAAAAAAAATATTTAAGCTTACGTGCTTAGAAATACCTACACTCTATGTAGCTTCCTAGACAATAGTCAAATTAAGATTTAAAGGGTGTTTGAGCTCCATTTTTATGAAAAAAATGAATTTTAGAATAGTAGATTAATAGAAAATGTGTAGTTGAAAAATAAGGAAAATGTTTTTATTTACGTACAATATTACTTTATTGGAAAGTGTTTGATTAAAAAGAAGAGAGAGAAAAATATATTTTGAAAAAAACATCAAACAAAGCCTTATTATAGTATTTTTCATGGTTCATGAACCTAACTTATAAAACATAAATGACTAAAGCATAATAATTAATTATGCCAAAATCTTGGAACCAATCCCTTAAGAATAAAATTATGATTATCCCACAAAAAAGTTCTGACTCTTATGCAATAAGATTTTAATAGGCTAATTTGTAGCAGAGCATTTTCAAGAAACTCGTTATTTTTAAAGAGCATATTTTATCATTTAGAGGCTATTTATAAATTTAGAGAGTAAAAGTTTTAAAACACTCAACAGCCTCTTCATATTTAACACTTAATTTTACTACTTCAGGAAAAATTTATTATTTTTCTTTATCTTTTATTTTGATTAGCTTTTCTCTAGATTGTTATATTATTTTCCTACATTGAAAATTGAAATACTTTGAATATATTTAATTATAGTAAGTAGGTTTGGCTCTCCGAACCCATTCTCTAAATTAAAATGTTAATTTAAAGAGTATGTTGAAGTATAATTTTAAAGGTTGACTCTAGAAGTTATACTTTGGAAATCCATATAAAGACCATCATTTGGCAATATTGTCATCACAAACAACACAAAAAACCAGCTGTTTCATATCTTTGGGAGCAGTTAAAATTTGACATGGCACATTAAGAAAATCTTGGAAAGATTGGCATAGAAGGATTTAAAATCGTGAAGGAGTTCTTCCCCGAAAGAAGAGGTCTGACTACTCACCAAGAACGCTAAGAGAACGAATATTTTACTCCAAAGGAGAGAAATCAGGTTGCTCCGAGCAAGCAAGGTTCTATCAATTGCAACTAGGCTGCCAATAATATGGAGGAGTCATAATTATAGAAGGTCGTAAGAAAGTACCTTTTAGGTACTAAGGCTTATTAGACACTCTCCCGGTTTATTAGACACTCTTCCTTATGTTCTTTGAAAATCATAGTAAATCCACTACTTATGAAGCTAGATAACATATGATGTGCATTTAGTCTACGAGTCTAATGTAATAACTGTTGGGTGTGGAAACTTCAATAACTTATGTTGATTCCAAACAGAATTTTAAAGAATGAAATTTAATGATAATATTGAAGTAAACAAGATCACACCAAGAAACAAGGTTTAAAAGTAAAGAGGAACAAAAGGATTAACGTAGAGGAACGATGTTTATTGAATCAACAATATAGAGAATACAAAGCACTCTAGTAATTGGCTTCTATCTATTACATGTAATAAAACTGACAGAGGAGCATTGTATTTATAGGTCAACCCTAGAAGAGTTTTAAAAAGAAAGAAAGAAAATATATTACAATTAGGAGACCCAATTTCAACATGATTTTGTTTCCTTTTGTCGGATGCAATTAGATTCCCTTTCCAAGTAAAATCTAAACTGCATCTTCAAAAGACTCCTAACTAATTTTTAAGATTCCACTTGATCAAATCCTAAATAAACAATAATCCTAACACATTTGAGTCACCAAACCTAACAATTTCCACCTTGACTCAAATTTCGGTGCTACGAACGAAACTCCTAGATTTCAAATCTATCTACATCGAAATTAACTGGCTGAATCTCCTCAACACAGTAACCACTCAATATAAACCAAACACTCATCCTCTACCCGGTGTTCACAACCGACACCCGAACCCAATCCCCAGGGTTTCCAATTCCACCAAGAAATTAATGTTGATCACACAGGGTCGAAGCACATAGAAGGCCCCTTGTTGGAGCTGTCGCCTTCAACATACCCAAAAGCATCCAAGACATTATTGACACCACCGTACCTATGCTCGATGAGTCCTATCCTAGTAACTGAACATAGTGTACTCACTGAAATTGATGGCAAAGTGGGATCACAATGCTCTCCCTAACAATGTTCTAAACCGACTCAGAGTCCAACCCAAGAGGTACTATACCAAATCGAACTTCCACCACGGTACTAAACTTGTCCAAATGTCTCCTAACAGGTTCTACACTATCCTGCAAAATGTACAACTGGGATCTCCTTCATCCTTCCAGTACAATTCGGACTCCCTTTCCACCTCCTCTAGAGAATTTATACCTTTTTACATCCAAGGTACTCAGTGAAATGAAATTTCTTTTTAGATTAGGAACATGTCAAATATGATCAATTGTTCTAAATGTTCTATCTCACAGCCTCAATCTGACTCGATCGATCCTAGTAATACGACAATATTGATTGTTTTCCATTACAACTTCACCTTGCTGAACAGCCTCATATGTCTGAAATAAATTTCTATCGGAACACGTGTGGTACGAACATACTGAATCAATAATCCACTCCTCGTCAGGCCTAGACTCCACATCAGATATCACGATCAACATCACCTCTTCGCTATTTGAACAATTCTCAACTACATTAGTTTCGTCTGAATTCAAAGGTTGTACCCCACGATTTGCAGTTAAATCACCTTCAAGCTACAACATATCGCAATCCTTTTGAATATATCCCTTCCTTTTGTAGTAGTAACAGGTCATATTGCTAAATCTAACTCTCGATCTACCTATTTATCAACCACCTTGTGATACAAGAGCTTTCCCATCCGTTGATGTAGCTACAATCAAATGCTTCATCTTCTCTTTTGAGCGTAAAGTATCATAGACATCTTCTATAGTCAAAATATCTCGACTATACAAGATAGTATCCTGAAACGACGTATAAGACCCAGGCAGCGAACACAACAGGATCAAGACAATATCTTCTTCATCATACTTAACCTTCAACGTCTCCAGATTTGCAACTATTTCTTTAAACACGGCAATGTGATCTTCCAACGATCGTCCTCCCATCATGCGATAGGAATACATTCTCAACGATCCTTCTCCTTGAACTCGCAGTCACACATAATTGCTCTAGTCTCAACTACAAAGTAGCTGCCGTCTTCTCCTTTAAGACATCCTGCAGAATATTGTTGGATAAATGAAGATGAATCAATGACACAGCCTTTTGATCCTTCCATTGTCCAATCAGCTGGCATTTTCTCAAAATCCAAAAATATATTGTCCAAATCCAACTGCGGCAAAACAGCCCTCATCTTTACTTGCCAAAAAGAAAATCTTGTATTGCGATCCAGTTGCGGAATATCATACTTCAACCTAGCCATCCCGAAAAATCTCAACCAATCTACGAAAGGAACTAAGCTCTGATACTACTTGTTGGGCACGGAAGCTCCAATAACACATGTTGATTCCAAACCGAATTTTAAAGAATGAGATTTAATGACAATAATGAAGTAAACAAGATCACACCAGGAAACGAGGTTTAAAAGTAAAGAGCAAAAGGATTAAAGCAGAGGAATGATATTTATTGAATCAACAATCTAGATAATATAAAGTAATCTAGCAATTGGCTTCTATCTAGTACATCTAATAAAATTAACAGAGGAGCCTTGTATTTATATGCCAACCCTAGAATAGTCCTAAAAGACAAGAAAATATATTACAATTACGAGACCCAATTTCAACATGATTTTGTTTTCTTTTGTTGGATGCGATTAGATTCTCTTTCCAAGTAAAAGTCTAACACACATCTTCAAAAGACTCCTAATCAATTTCTAGGATTCCACTTGATCAAATTCTAAATCAACAATAATCCTAACATATTTAAGTCACCAAACTTAACAAGTAATAACCTGGTAACATATGCAGCGCTTTAGTAACCTTGTAACTTTCGTGTGATTTACGTATTTATACCTTGGATCATTTGCTCGAAAATCCTCGACTCAAGGCTTTGCATCTCGTGATTGGTTCTCACGGACTATTCTAATAGCCATTCACTTCATATCTGCAATAACAGACAATATATGTTCCAGTCACCAAAGAAATGGAAGGAAGATATTAAAGTTAGTACTGTTGAAACTAGTTAAATGATACCTCAAAAAATCCTCCTGAGAAATAGTGCCAATTAATTAAAGTTCTCGAGTTAAATGAGACGGCCATTATTTTCAAACATAGGGGGACATGAATCAAAGCAGTTTACATACATCGTCCCGTGTAATACTACTGAACCCCGACGTGTCATGCGCCGATGATAGATACCAACTAAAAGTCGGACCCACCATCTAGGCAACTATAAGTACAATATATCACTTTTTATACATCATTTTTCTAACAAAATTCCGGTATTATCTCCCATGTAAACAAGACTAACCAACCTGTGATCAATTACACACAAATCCATAAATACTGCTGGTTCGTTGGTCACCCCAAATGGCATCACAAGGAACTTATAATGACAATACCTTGTCCTGAAAGCAGCTTTTTGGTACATCACTATCCCTATTTTTAAGTTGGTGATATCCAGAACGCAAATCAATCTTTGAAAATATCGCAACACCATGAAGCTGATCAAACAGTTCATCAATACGTGGCAAAAGATATTTATTGCGAATTGTACTTTGTTCAATTGTATGTAATATATGCATAGTCCCATGGTGCCGTCTTTCTTCTTCACAAACAAAATTGGTGCTTTCCACCGAGATACACTAGGTCTGATGAAACCCTTGTCTACCAACTCTTGCAACTGAATATTTCAATAAGTAACTTTTTACTTAATTTTAACTTTGAAGAATTCATATCATTGAATAATTCACAAGATAATATCATATAACTATAGGCAAGTGTGAGATATTCACATAATGTCATAAAATATCATCTCAAAATCAAGCTATAAACATCAATTGATAACTGTGCTATAATCTCATTACATCAAATGTACAGAAAAATCTATCAAAAATGTACCATCTAACTAAAATCTGTAATCCGTCCCTCGGGCAAGAAATATAGCAACCCCATTACTAGGCATCTGTTATGCCAATATGTCAGCTTAAGGCAAGAAAAAAAACCATTTTATTCTTGCCAACCCAAAAGATTTAGGGATAAATGAGGTTCTCATTTCATCTTTAAAACATTCATAACATTCATTAATAACCGTGATTTTGCAGTGAATGGGAATTTCACTAATATTAAAAGTGTTAATGTTCCACATGTTTGATGTGCTTTTACCTCATAGTTATCTTAGGGTATCTTTGTGCCCCTTTAATTTCAAAAAGTGTATTATAGAATAGTGATTGATAGTGAAATGTATGATTAAAAAGAAGGAATTTTTTTTATTTATGTGTAATATAATTTTAATGAAGAATTTGTGGTTGAAAATGAGTACTGTAGAAAAAATAATGTGATTGAACGGTTGACAAAGAAATGCTTAATTAGTTAATAATCATAAACATTTTTAAGTTAATAAAGCTATAACCAAAAGGCAGAAGAGCTTAAAGAATTAATTGTAAATAAACAAGTAAGTTTACATTTTTGAAAGTAAATAAGATTAAGTTAGTTAATTAATTTATTTTGATGATATACTTTAAAAGTAAGTAAATTATTTATCTCGATGAATTACTTGAAGTTAATTTATTTTCAATTAGACCATGGATGAAACGTCATTGGGTTGTGATTGGTGTGCATAATTTATGTACATAGAACCAAGACTTATCCAACATCATTTCACCCTTAAATCACAATAGTTTAATGTCTCTTTCCATCCTTTGGGACAATTTCAACAGTGATATCTGTTTAGGAATTATTTTTCTTCCAATTTTGAATACATATATAATCATGAAGTCACTATACTGTCAAGAAATCCTAAGATCTTACTGTTGGATGATTGGAATGTTGACTAGTGATGGCCACTATTCATGAATAATGGAGCCTAATATTTAGACTTCACATTTTCCTCAAAGTTGATTCCCACATTTCAAAGTTTGGCAGTAAAGTTTTCCTTTGCATTTAATGAAAACATCATGCATGGACTTTTCTCTAATTTCATTCAAAATTGGGAATGTTATTAAATTCACTGAAAATACATGTAATTGGAGCAAATTGTCAAAAAGTACAAAGATTGTGTTTCCTAGAAATTTTCTATAAATAGAATGCATAGAATGAAATTAAGTAAATAAAAAAGACAGAGATTGAGTAACATTGTGCAATGAGTTAAATAAGAGAAAATTGAGAGATTGTTTCTCCATAGGAAAGTAAAATACAGAATGTATTTTTTTTTTAATCCTCTTATTCTTTTGTTGATATAATGAATATTGGTGTGGGTTTGTGGCGTAGGCACCATTTTCGAACCACGTAAATTCTTCTGCCGTACTTGCACTTATTTTTTGCTATCTTCATTTATTCTCATTTTAAATTATTTGTGCTCCATTGATTTGACACAATTAGTAGCGTCTAATTCCTAACAACTAGTATCAGAGCTTTTTAATTTGAGTGGGAGCAATGGCGACAGATTAGAATATATCTAAAATCTATAAGTTTGATGAATTAACTTTGGATTTTGGAGGATGCAAATGGAGAACTACTTATACTAAAAGGATCTGTATAAATCACTTCATAAGAAGCCGAAGGACATGACCGACAATGAGTGGGAGTTAATTGACCGAAAGGCCTTTGAAGCAATAAGGCTAACATTGTCAAAGTCGACCACTTTCAACATAAAAAATTAAAAAACAACGGCGTCTCCCATGGCAGCCATATCTAGCATGTAGGAACAACCATCTACAGCAAACAAAGTTTTAATCAAAGAGTTGTTTAATATGAAGTTGGCAGAAGGAGGAAGATTTGGACACCACCTAAATGAGTTCAATGAAGTGACGGACTAGATAAAAATAGTCGAAATCACTTTCAGTAATGAGGTTCGAACTTCGTTGAGTCTCAGGCAATTGTCTAAGGGTTGGAATGACAAAGCTGTAGCAGTTAGTAGTTCTACTAGAAATTCCAAATTGAAGCTTGAAAATGTTGTGAGTATGATTTTAACTGAGAAAATTTGAAGATAGTTAAAATTTTTTTCCATTTTAAGATTTTTTTTGAATGTAGAGAGCAGGTGCAGAAAGTTCAAACAGAAACAAAGGGCAAAATAGGAGCGTGTCAAGAATTGGCAGATCAAGATCAAAAAATCCAAAGATTTCCAACAAATCAAAAACTGTTGAATGTTGGCATTGTGATAAGACCAAACACTACAAAAATCAATGCCAAGTATCCAAGAAAGAAAATGAAAACAAGATCTAGGCCAATGTTGTAGCAGAAGAATTAGATGATACTTTGATATGCTCTTTGGAAAGCAAAGCAGAATATTGGGAAATAGATTCTAGAGCATTTTTCACGCTACCTTAAATAGAGAACTCTTCGTGAATTATGTACTGGGTAATTTGGGAAAGGTGTATCTTGGTGATGATCAACTTTGTGACGTATTCAGCAAAGGTGAAGTACAAATCAAGCTTAATGGATCTGTATGGAAACTAAAAGATGCGACATATTCCAGACTTGAGGAATAACTTTATATACGTGAGACAACTATCAAATTAAGGTTATGTCACTACTTTCAATGATGATATTTGGAAGATTTTCAGGGTGCAATGACCATCACACGAGGCAAGAAGAGTGGCACTCTTTATATGACGACGAATGCTTGCGAAATAATTTGAATTGTTGATTCTAATGAAGATTCAAATTTATGGCACCAGAGACTTCGACATATGAGTTAGAAAAGAATCAAGTATCTGCATCATAAAGGGAAACTACCAAGGCTTCAATCTAGTGACGTAGATAGTGTGAGAGTTGCATCTTCGAGAAGTAGAAGTGGATGAGTTTCAATAAGTGTGGCAGAACTCCAAAGCAGAAGAAGTTAGAGTTAGTTCACGCTAATGTTTGGAGGCCAGCTGTAGTACCATCTATTGATGCAAAATCTTATTTTGTGACTTTCTTTGCTGATCACTCAAACAAAAGTATGGGTCTACTTATTGAGACATAAATCCAAAGTGTTGGAGATATTTATGAAGTGAAAAGCCACAATGGAGAATGAAACAGGATTGCGAATAAGAAATTGAGATAGATGATGTCGGAGAGTACGACCACGCTGATTTTTACAAGAATGGTATCAAATTGGAGAGGACATTTTCAGGAACATCGCAACAAAATAGAGTGATGGAACAAATGAATTGAACGTTAACAGAAAGAGTTAGAAGCATGCGGTTACACTCAGGTTTGCCTAAACAATTTTAGGCTGAAGCTATCAACACACTAGCATACTTAATTAACCCCTGGCCATCAATACCTTTGGAATACAGGATGTCGGAGGAAATATGGAACAAAAGAGAAATAAAACTTTCACATTTTGAAAGTTTTTGGCCTTGTCGCATATGTACATATTAGTGATCAAGTTAGGGGTCCGCTTGAACCTAAATTACTAAAGTTTACCTTCATTAGATATGGTGGAGATGAGTTCATGTACATCACATTCAATGAAAGGGTGATGTACAAGGATAGAGATACTGTGCAGTCCAGTGACATACATAATAATCCAACATATGTTGAGTTAGAAGATACTCCAAATAGTAGTATGCCATAGCAGACAGATGAGTGTCCTTAGCCAGAGAAAGCTATCGGGAAACTGATATACTAAAGTCTCCAACTCTTGTTTCTGTACTAAGTAGATCTTCCAGACCACACATTCCAAATAGAAAAGTGCATAAATTATTTATTACTCACATATGCTAGTGAAATTGAATGCCATGATGAGGCATGTTAGGGAGAAGATGTGATTAAGTGGGATCTTGCAATGAAAGATGAGATAAAGTCTCTTATCTCTAATCAAATGTGGGAGTTGATTGAGTTGCATGCAGGAAAGAAGGCTCTACACAATAAATGGATCTATCAAGTTAAAGAGGAACATGATGGTTTAAAGAAATATAATGCAAGATTGGTAGTCAAAAGTTTTCAACAAAAAGAAGGAATTGACTACACAAAGATTATTTGCTAGTTGTAAATCGACAACAATTCAATCGGTCTTAAGTATTGATGTAGCAGAAGGATTGCACTTAGAGAGTTAGATGTGAAAATTGCATTTCTCCACAGTGATTTAGAAGAAGAGACATATATGCAGCAATCAGAAGGTTTCTCAATCTAAGGAAAAGAGGAGCTTGTGTGCAAATTGAAGAAAAATTTGTATGGCTTGAAACAAGCTCCGAGACAGTGGTACAAGAAGTTTAACGGATTTATGCAAAGAATTGGCTTCGAAAAGTGCAATGCTAACTATTGTTGCTACTTTAAAAGGTTGGAGTCTGGTTACATTATTTTGCTACTTTTATGTTGAAGACATGCTAGTGGTAGGATCAGACAAGAATGAAATACAAAAATTAAAGAAGTAATTGTCAGCGAAATTTGAAATGAAGGACTTGGGTCCAGCTAAATAAATCTTGGGATGAGAATTTGTAGGGTCAAGCAAAAGGGTATTTTACAGCTATCTTAGGTGAAGTACATTGGTCAAGTTTAGCAAAGGTTCATCATTAATAATGCAAAGGCAGTTAGCACTTGATTGGCTAATCACTTCCATCTGTTTTACGACCAGTATCCAAAGACATAAAAAAAGAAAGAACTTCATGGCTAATAGTCCATATGCATCAACCATTGAGAGTTTAATATATTCAATGATCTATACAAGACCAAATGTTACTCATCTAGTGGGAGTTGTGAGCAGATTCATAACAAATCCAGGAAAATAACATTAGGAAGCACTGAAGTGGATATTGAGATCGATAAATGTTTGTACTTCAAAAAAGGTGAGTTGACATTATAAGGTTTGTAGACAACAATTTTGTTGGCAAGACTGATCATAGGAAAAATACTACGGATATTTATTCACTGTTGGTACTACTACAATGAGTTGGGTTTCACAAAAACAAAAGATTGTTGCTTTATCCACTACAGAAGCAGAGTACATGACAGTAACCGAAGCTAGCAAAGAAATAATTTGGTTACAAGGTTTGTTAACACACTTGGGTTTCAAACATGTGAAGAAAGTTCTGCACAGTGATAGTAGAGTGCTATATATTTGGCTAAGAATTCAGCATTTCATTCAAGAACCAAGAACATAGAACTTTATTATCACTTCATCAAATCACTCTTGGAGGATGGAGTGTTAAAATTGAAAAAGATCTAGGGTAACAAAAAGCCAGCCAACATGTTAACCAAGACAGTAACTATAAAAAGACTGGAGTTGCGCTCAACTCTAGTTAGTCTTCTAAGATCAAGAGTAAAAAATATGATCCACACCATTTTCACTAAAAGTAACTGCTCGCACAAGGAATGCGGCATGTCTCAAGGTGAAGCCACATTAATCTCCAAATAGGAGATTGCTGAATAATGTTGGTCTATTCATGAATAGTGGAGCATAATATTTAGGCTTCATATTTTTCTCAAAGTTGGTTTACACATTTCAAAGTTTGGCAAAAAAGTTTCCTTTGCGTTTAATGCAAACATCATGCATGGGCTTTTCTCAGATTTCAGACATAATTGTGAATGACATTAAATTCACCGAATGAATACGCACGTAATTGGAGCAAATTGTCGAAAAGGAAAAAGATTCCGTTTCCTTGCAATTTTCTATAAATGGAATGCATAGAATGAAATTGAGTGAATAAAAAAAAAGACAGTGAGTGAGTAGCATTGTACAATGAGTTAGATGAGGGAAAATTGAGAGATTGTCTATGCATGAACAAATAAAATACGGAGAATGTATATTTTGTAATCATCTTACTCTCTTGTTAATATAGTTAAAAATTTGTGTGAGTTTATGGACGTAGGCACGATTGTCAAACCACACGAATTCTTGTGTCACACTTGCACATATTTTTTGCTATCTTCATTTATTCTCATTTTAAATTATTTTGCGTCCCACTAATCCGAGCACAATTAGTATCATCTAATTCCTAACATGGAATCCTCTAGTTTATCCCTTGTGTTGTTCCCACTTATTCAACACCGAAAGTAGGAAATTTTGGAATCTTTCATCCTTCATTTTCTAATGGTCCAAAAATTCTACAAGCAATGTGAACTCATATGGGGATAATAATTTTCAAAATTATCGAACCAATATAGAGCATGTTCTATACTCACCTGAACACGAAGAACAAATTCTGAGTCAATAATACATCTCTATCTTTTTCTCTATAATTTATGTCATCAAAACTACCATGCACTCCAACGTCATATTTGACGACAATTTTGTTCGAAAATATAATATGTCTCTTTCATGAAAAAAGAGTATAGATAGTCGGTTACTCTATATTCACTTTTTCAAAAGAGCAACTTCTATTTCTACCAGTCCACCACTGATTTCTTTCATTTTTATTCTCGCTATTATTCCACAGCAGAATATTTTTATTTTTATTTTTCTTTCTTTTTTTTTTTTTTTAATAACATCATAATTGAACATGCACGGTCAGCTGCAAAATTATTTCTGTTACAATAAATTATGATCATCTGAACAAATTAATTTTTGACACTTAAGATTTCACAGTTTTCCATTTCTGTACAGCAAGAAAATATCCTGTGCTAGCTTATTTCGTTTAACAGTAAAAGACCTCTTTACATATTGCTTTACAGCTGCAAGAACCATGTATTCATATCAAATAGAGCATTAGGGACTATAATATGGAAGAATAAATCTTAAATGTTGGCTTCTAGTCAAGCAAAAATATGTTTATTTTTCGAATCACTTACACGCTAACTATACAATTAAGTAGAATCTATTTATTTCAATAAGTGCATAACTGGCTAAATCCAAATTGATGTTATTTAAATCCGTTTACCTAATGGTGTGAGTACAATATATTCATTTAATTAGTACATCAACATGGGCTATAATTTTTAAAAAAACTCCAAATTAGTTACTTTAATCAGGTAAAAACCTTGCTGTGCCTAAATTTTTATTCTTTTCTCCAAATATATTTCATATTTAAAGAGAAATGATTAGCCTAAACTATAGCTGTATAATGCAGTGATGTTTGGCTAAACTAAAAATGTTTACCTATAAGTAAAAAGGTGTTCGGAGGAGATTAAAATTAGATTTTTTTCAATAGATTGTGATATAAGTTTTTAAAATGTGTGGTTGAAAAGTTGCGGGATCCATGAAAGATGTGATTAAGCCTCCGTTTGGCCCCCATTTTTTTTTTCAATTTTTTTTTTATATTAAGAATGTGTGGTTGAAAAAGAATAAATTTTTTTTATTTATGTGTAACATTACTTTATGGAAGATTGTGATGTTAAAAATAAAAGAGAGAAAAAAATTGAAAGAGAATGGGGGCCAAACGAGAGCTTGATTGTTGATCTTTGATTTATATTAAAATCAGATTTTAGCCTTTGTTTGGCCCTCATTTTTTTAAAATGAAAATGGGTGGAATGATGTTTTTTTTTTTTGAAAAATGAGTGGTTGAAAAACAATGAAAAGTTTTCGATTTACGTGTAATATTATTTTATGGAAGATTATGTAATTAAAAATAGGAAAGAGAAAAATAGAATGAAATTTAATTTAATTTAATTTAATGAGATTCAAACGGAGCTTAATCCAAACCAAATGGGCTCTAAAAAAGTTTAGAAATAAATAGCTACTTTATTGATCAAAATTTAGAAAATTGAATTATTTTGACAATAAGGGTCCGTTTGATTGCAAGAATAAATTTTAGGTGGTAAGAAATTGAATTCCAAGAAATTGAATTGTATAGAACTTGTTTTCCTGAGAATTGTCAATTAATATGTTTGATTTGTATAATTTTTCACTTGAAAAATATTGAAATTTTCTATCGTTTGGTGTTCGTTTGGCTTTGTTTTTTATGAAAATTGTCAATTAAAAGGAAAAAAATTTTGTTACAATTGTAGATATAATTTGTTCCAATTGCTAAAAAAAAAAAAAAAAAAAAAAATTGAAAGAAATAAGTTAAAAAATAATAAAATAAAATAAAATAATCGGTCTTTGCATCTTCTGCACCATAGGGAATCAAGTCAATATATTATATCTGATCTTCCTAATAGATATTTCTTTCAATCTCTATCTTTTTCCTTCCCCAGATAAGGGCTTGAAAACCTGGGAATTGGTTTTCCACAAAACCACAAATTGCCAAGAAAATTATTGCCATCACACATGCCAAAAATTGGAAAATAGGCCAAATCAAACAGGCCCTAAGGTAATAGGATGAACAAGTGTCTATAAACAAAAAGACATACATAAAGTTAACTTTTGCTTATTTTCAAGCTTTGCCAAATGTATTGCTTCTTTGTCCAAGTGTTACCCTTTAAAGTCTGTTGCTTTAATAAAAAATGGTTAGGTACGGTCTTTGCATCTTCTGCACCATAGGGAATCAAGTCAATATATTATATCTGATCTTCCTAATAGATATTTCTTTCAATCTCTATCTTTTTCCTTCCCCAGATAAGTTTTCACGTGCCATCCGTCTGGAATCTGAATCATTGGCTATATAATTGCTAAAGCTATGATTAGCTTAAGGATTATTAGGATATTAATTCCTAACTTCGACTTTAGAACTCTCCTAGAATTAATTTATAGATAAGATTCTGTAGTGATTATGATTTCGCTATATTAAAAGTGTTAATGTTCCATATATTTTAGCTGATGCGTGTTTTCCAAGTAATTATCTTAATCTGTCAGGAACCAAATCTAAAAAAGGTTGAACTCCAACCTCGAGGGCCCCCATCACCCTGCCCTTAAACCTTTGTGAGGGAGGTAAATCGCGGGATGTGTTCCAGCAGGTCAGGGAACAAGAGCTGTCTGTACACTACGTCTACAAGGAGTCTAATTTCATGTCTCAAGAATCGAATTCCCACACTGTGGCTGCCAGCAAAGCGTGAGATAACCCACTCCTATCCTTTGCACCGCTGGACTATGCCCCAAGGAACTGGTCTTTATTATCATAGATAGTGCGTGGGTGTAGAACAAGGGACCACTGAATTTTTTTCTAGGAGGGTCCCTAGTGACGGATCCATTACTCGTCTCAGATCAAACGGAGGCATAACTAAAGTATGGAAAATTATCAAATAGAAAATATAATAATATTATAAATAAAAGTAAAAAAATAAAAATAAAGAAGTCATATAATTTTATTTTATTTTCAAATTTTTAGTAAAACTCCACTGGTCCCTACATCCATCCATCACGCCTTGTATCTATCATATTCCTTTGGTACTAAAGTTTTATCAACTTTTTAATTGCTCAAACTTTAATTTCAATTACGCATTTCATGGAGTCCAAAATTTTAATCAACTTATCAGCGACACATTAAATAAAAAATTATCAAAATCAGTTAAAGTTTTTTTTTATCAAAAGTTTTGTCACACAGTCCCTAAGTGTAAGTCTGATTATAAATCGTTTTAGGATTGGGTAGTCTTTCTTCCATATATATATATATATATATATATAAGGAAAACTCCAATCGAAGCTCACGACCTATTAGAAAATTAAAATATTTTTCCTCTTTGTGTATAGTAATTTAATTAGACATAATTATAATCAAGGGTAATAATTTCTTAATTTTCATCGTAAATCTATCTCTTTTTTGGCTTTGCATCTATTTATATTTCACAATATCATATGGAATAAAAATTTTAGTTCCTTGAAATACCTATCCAATAATTATTTTATTTTTGTGAAGAAATTCAAAATAAAAAGGCTTGAAAACCTGGGAATTGGTTTTCCACAAAACCACAAATTGCCAAGAAAATTATTGCCATCACACATGCCAAAAATTGGAAAATAGGCCAAATCAAACAGGCCCTAAGGTAATAGGATGAACAAGTGTCTATAAACAAAAAGACATACATAAAGTTAACTTTTGCTTATTTTCAAGCTTTGCCAAATGTATTGCTTCTTTGTCCAAGTGTTACCCTTTAAAGTCTGTTGCTTTAATAAAAAATGGTTAGGTACGGTCTTTGCATCTTCTGCACCATAGGGAATCAAGTCAATATATTATATCTGATCTTCCTAATAGATATTTCTTTCAATCTCTATCTTTTTCCTTCCCCAGATAAGTTTTCACGTGCCATCCGTCTGGAATCTGAATCATTGGCTATATAATTGCTAAAGCTATGATTAGCTTAAGGATTATTAGGATATTAATTCCTAACTTCGACTTTAGAACTCTCCTAGAATTAATTTATAGATAAGATTCTGTAGTGATTATGATTTCGCTATATTAAAAGTGTTAATGTTCCATATATTTTAGCTGATGCGTGTTTTCCAAGTAATTATCTTAATCTGTCAGGAACCAAATCTAAAAAAGGTTGAACTCCAACCTCGAGGGCCCCCATCACCCTGCCCTTAAACCTTTGTGAGGGAGGTAAATCGCGGGATGTGTTCCAGCAGGTCAGGGAACAAGAGCTGTCTGTACACTACGTCTACAAGGAGTCTAATTTCATGTCTCAAGAATCGAAACCCCACACTACGGCTGCTAGCAAGGTGTGAGATAATCTCACTCCTATTCTTTGCACCACTGGACTATGCCTTGGGGGGCTGTCAGGAACCAAATCTATTTGATAGAAAAGCCGGTCACAGGAAGAAATGCCATATCAATGCATAGATTAACGATCTCTTTTTTTTCATTTACGACATTGTCCGCTTGTATATTCAGAAGCATGGATATGAAACAAAAAAGAAGTAAGATTTTATTATTTAGGAGCAAGGTAAGAATCATAATTTTCAAAATTGAATATTAATGGTCCGTTTGATTGCAAAAATTAAATTTGGGTGGATAGAAAACGAAATTCAGGAAATTGAATTACCTAAAACTTGTTTTAACGGGAATTGTCAATTAAATGTGTTTGATTCATATAATTTTCTATCTGGAAAATGTTGAAATTTTGGATCATTTATTATTCGACTTGGCATTTTTTCCATGGAAATTGTCAATTAAATGGATAAATTTTTTTACAATTGTGGATAGAATTTGTTTCCATTGTTAAAAAATAATAATAAAAACTTAGAAAAGTGAATTCCCGCCAAAACAATGAGAATTGGGATTCCACAAAATCAAGAAAAATTGGTCACGTAGGGGTTCGCGGTGGAAAATGAATTGCCGGGAAATTTTGTGCAATCAAACATCCAAAAAGGTAGAAAATTTTTCATGGAAAATTTCCTCTATCAAATAGACCCGAAGACAAACTTAACTTATCCAAATATGTTTTGAAACCAGAAGTTGTTAAAAATTAAGTGCTTAGCCAAACATAGTCTCAAGGAAGCTTCTTATGCAATAGTCAGAATAATTTTTTAAGATCTTTTTTCATGGTTCTTGATCCTAACTTGAATTGGGAAATTTGACTTATAGTGAACATTACCGGACTAAAGAGTTATACCTTCCAATTCTATATAAAGGCCATCATTTGGCAATATTCTCATCACAAACAACATCAAAACCAGTACCAAATTTCTATTCTTTGTGATCAGTTAAAATTTGACATGGCACGTCAGGAAAATCTTTTGAAGATTGGCCAAGAAGGATTTAAAATCATAGAGAAGGTCTTCCCCCAAACCAGAGATCTGACTACTCGCCAAGAATGTCAACAGAATGAATATTATATGCAAAAACCAGCTGCTACCGACTTCAAGCAGGCTGCCAAAAAATATGGAGGAATCGCAATTATAGAAGGCCAAAAGAAAAAGAAAAATAAAAAATAGAAGGCTCTTATCCTCTGGACAATCACACTACTCACTAAGCTAGATGTCATATACTGTGGTTTTAGTCTTCGAATCTGATGTACAAAATTATATAATTTAGTTTTTGTAACCGTGAAACTTTCGTGTGATTTTTGTATTTATAACTAGGTTCCTGTCCTAGAAAATCCTCTACTCGGCTTTGCTCTGCTGATTGATCATCACTGACAGTTCTAACTACAACATTCTTGCTATTCACCAAAAGAAATGGAAGGTAGATATTGAAGGAAGTACTCTCGAAACTACTTAAATGATACCCTGAAAATCCTCCTCAGAAATAGGAAATCAATTAAAATTCTGGCGTTAAATGGGACACAACCAATATTTTCTAACATTACGGGACACAAACACTTATAAATTACGGAATCAAAATAGTTAATATACATTGTCAAGAGCTTGTTAGAAGAAAGACCTAAGTGAACAGACCAACTAGAGAGAACCTTTGTCCTCTATTATTGCTCCTTTAGCTGCTCGAGCGGCAGAAGCCGCAGAACCACTGAGGACCCCCTTCTGTCTTCATATTGTTTCTTGTGATTGCTAGGGCATGGCTCATTCGGTCATTCCTTGATTGCTTAAAATTCACTCCAAAACATCTCCAAATTATGTCATCGACTTCCATTTCTCCCAAATGCCGGTTTTTGTCCTAATATATGTAAACAGTAGTAGAATTCCGCTCGAAAACAAAAATTGAGTCATGTAAATAATATAAAATACGTATAGAGTTTACATCTATAAGTTGATACACTTCAACTGGTCACTACAACAAAGTTTTCCTTTTACAATGCATGTCGTAAGAAGTTCTTTACGGCATGCATGTAAACGCCGTATCAAGCCACGTTGTAAATACACAAATATTTTTACCGCATCTAATGCATGCTGTAAAAAAATGGAATGCAACTGATAATTCACTTTTTACGACGTGAACTGGCGTGTCGTAAATACTCACTTCTAAATACACATCATAAAAGATGATATTTAACTTTCTTACTATGTGCACTCTCATGCCGTAAAAATGGATGATTTTTTTATGGGTTTTCATTTAGTGCAAGTCATAAATATCAGTTTCATTTTTTAAAATTTTTTATTTATTTGATTACAAACAAATCTCTGCTAATTAAAGAACTTAACTATAAATACCAACACCTATAATCATGTTTTCCATAATTTCAATGAACAAAAGTATTGAATGTTGTTTTATACAATATACCAGAATGCAGAGTTAACCTAAGTTATTACTAAGAACGTCATTAGCCTAGTCAAAAAATTGATGTTATATTTCAAAAGTATAGACTTATGCTCCAATTATACTGATTAAAATAGTACAAAATAATAGATCCATATCGGAAGTTTGAGTCTTTCATCAAAATCTTACCTATTTTGCTAGACCCAGCCCTCTTTTTCAAATCATTAATTCCAATAAATTATAATTAATAAACTTAGACACAGGATGCAAATAAAACATGATAATTGTAATGGTAAAAGATCGTATATTAAACAAAAACACTACATTAACCATGTTTCTGCACACTGTCTAGTCTTAGAGCTTCAACAATACACGGCATCAACATATATCCATATTAAACGGTACTTTTTGCAACTTCCGTCAGCATAGGGCTGCACAAAATATTGAGAAATAGCAAATTGAATCAAATTCACAGGTTTGAAACAGTTGGTTCGAGCCCATGTGCACCCGTAGTTTTTTATCTCAAACCAAATCAAACACTTTCGAAATGGTTTGATTTAGATTTTATTTTTCAAAAAGGGCACAAAATCAATCCGACTTGAACCTTTTTTTAGTTTTTAATTAAAAAAATAATTGTATTAAATTATAATTTTTTAGATATAAATTTTTTATTAAAATACAATTACATCTCCCAAATTGCCAAAGATGTATTAGCAATTAAAATATCCATGGTCGCGAGTGGTCGGATTCTTGTTTTGACTTCTTTATATTGTTGAATCTAAAAATAAAAATAAAATAAAAGAATGTGTAGAATCAATGGAGAAAATTATAGAAAATCAGATATGAGGATAGGTAAAATTACACAATGCTTGTTGTGTTTTGATACCCAACGAATTTCGTGCTATGATGTAAACATTGGAATTTAATTTTGCAGGCCTTGGCCAATGGTGAATTGATTACTAACAACCAAATCTAAAGGTTCGACTTGAAAACAACGTGGAATGTTAGAAGTAACTTAAAAAATTAATGCTACTCACAGCCATATATATTTACCTATTGAATGACTTTGAATCTTGGCTCTTTTAACGATATTATTAGCCCAATATATATGTGTGTGTGTGTGTTGCTTTTTACTTTTTACCCAGCCACTGTGTTGTGATTAGTGTGAGAAACTGAGAAAAAACATGGTTGGTGTGTGTGTGTGTGCTGCTTTTTACTTTTTTCCTAGCCACTGCATCGTGATTAGTGTGAGAAACTGAGAAAAAACATTGCTGCCCTCTTAGTGTGAAAATCGACTGCCCTGTGTAGTGATAAGTCAATGGTTTTCTAGTATATTAGACTTTTTTATGCCTTCTTCCATTGTCTTTCTCGTGCCTTTGTGGCCTATAAATTAAAACCGTTATATTGGTATTTGGGGGTGAGATTGAGAAGCAACAAGTGAATATATTGGTTATGGGTTGGAGCCATTTCGATTGTTGTTTGATAGAGAAAGATAACGTGAAATTGAGTCCCAAAAATACTGTTTAGAAGATCTTTGGAGCGAGTTTTGCGGTAATTGGTATCAGAGAATCAAGCTGCTAGATTTAGCCTAAAAAACTAACCAAAAAAGACCAGAAAAAGGTAGAATCGAGGTAGAAAATAGATCGAAAAGTTGTCCAGAAAGCTTCCCAAAATTCGGACCTATAATTGTAATTTTCAGCCAATCTAGAGGCTTAGAGGTGAAACAAAGTCCATATTCGAGAAGTGCGGGTGGAAGGACAACTGGACGGCTGGCGCTTGAGGTGGTTCAGCCATGCATGGCAGCTCTAGTGAGGCGCGTGAGTGCTTGTAGAGCTGATTTCGATGATGACGTTTAGAGACAGATTGCTCTTGGAGATGAGGTGGACCCTGGGGACGTTCGATTTTTTTTTTGGATAAAATTGTGGTTCTGGATAGTTTTGCCATTGCGCATTTAGGTTCTTTTTTGCTTGATAGGTTGCTTCAATTACTAGAGACTTTAGGGTGAATAATGATGGCCCTAAGTAGTAAATTCACTTCTCTCATTACTTACAGACCAAGATTGATTCGGTCTAATATCTTGGCTTATCCCATTTAAATTTAACTATGAACGATTTATTGTGTGGTGGCATTAGGATTATGGTTACCGTATGGGATAACCATTGCTTGTACTAGAAATTTAGATATTATTTGTTATATTTGAAGTTTTGAATTTAATTGCAAGTTGGTAATCGCTTTCGTGTTTTAATTGCTAGTAAGTCACTGCGTGAGACTGAATTTTTGTTGATGTACCTTTGTGTTGTATTGATTATTTTGTTAGAACACCTAGACATGATTCATTTGATTACGGCCTTAAGATTACTTTGTTTAACCTATTTGTGCACTCTGGTTGTTATTTTTTAAAATGTCTTCACATTTCAAAGTTGAACTTTCAATGGAAAAATGGAATTTTCAATTTAGCAACAAAAGACGAAACTGATTTTGGTTTAACAAAAAGTTTCAAAAGTCATAAATGGAGAGTTTCTACAAATTTTACAGAAGCGCAAAAAGAAAAATATGATGAACTCGCTCACACTTCAATTATTTTACTATCTAAAACTATCTTGATAAAAGTTGGAAATTTTGATTCTACTGAAGAACTTTAGAAAAAGTTAGAGGACTTATATTTGTTTAAATCTACTCCTAATAAATTTCACTTGCTTAAAAGATTTTTTTAGTTTTAACATGAATCCTTCAAAAGTTTTGATGACAGTCTGGATATTTTTAACAAATTTGTTCAAGATATCGTTAATTGTAATGAAAATGTGTCTGAAATATATAAGGCCATTATCTTACTCAATTTTATACCTGACTCATATAGAGAGGTTAAGAATGCAAGATTAAGTATGGTAAGGACACCCTAATACCTGATATTGTCATTGATTCTCTCAAAAGTGAAGAGATAGAGATTAAGGCTAAAAAAGAAGATAAGAGGAATGGTAAATTACGAAGAGGAGTAGAAAGATGTTTAAGCACATGAATTTGGGTAGAGCTCAACATAGTAGTGATTTGAGTGATGATGGTGTTAAGAAAAAAGGGTACAGGTTAGAACAAGTCTGGTGGTAAGTGGTGTTGCAGTTGTGGTAAGTTTGAACACTTCGTGAAGGAATGTCTTAAGAAGAAGTATAAGCAAAAAGGTAAGACGAGAGGTGAGGCGAATATGGCTATAGGGTCGAGTGATAACCCTAGTGAGATTTATTGAGAGTAAACCTATTTACTGCATGTTCATCTATGTGTAATCCTTTTTTCATTTGTGTGATTATTTAATTCCACTGCATGGTTATATGGCATTTCAATGCATTTTAAATGTACATTTGCATGAATTTAAGAGCAATTTGATTACTTTGTGAAATGTGTTTGTATGCATAGTGGGTTTCGATGCATTAATAGTGGAGAATAGTCTATAGAGATAGCATTTTCACTTTGTTCCCCTACCCGAACCATTTTGCCTATTGGTGATATGGAGTATAGATCCCTAGGGGGTACATTGGTGGTATGTACCGAGGATGAGTATGACATTTGGATCACGAGTAGAGATGTGATTAAATGTTAGAATCGTCTATCTGAGAAGACCCTAATCAAGTGGAGTATGAGAGAGTCACTTGTATCACTTTTGTTGGGAAAAGACCCATTATCCACTTAGATTGGGAGAAGTGATGTAGTGACATAGGATAATCTCGTGAACTTAGAATTTATTGTAATTTACAAGTTAGACGTGAGTTGAGTGATCGGTCTAGTGAACATGGTGAGCAATGAAAGGAGATATGTCTTCTCAAAGTGTGAACAACATAGAATGAAATAATGGTATGTGTTTTGGGTCCGACACAAAAGATAAGTTCTATGAACCCCATTTTATTGGTTGCCTTGATTATGCAAGCATTGATTTTGTGTTTTGATTGTTAGCAAGTTGATTGGGTATCAAAGTAAAAATTTGTTGGGTTTCGAGACCCATTGAATTCGAGCTATGATGTAAATGTCGAAATATAATTTCACAGGCTTCGGCCAATAATAAATTGATTACCAACAACCAATTGCTA
The DNA here is from genome assembly GCF_002742605.1 of Olea europaea var. sylvestris. Taxonomy (NCBI): domain Eukaryota; kingdom Viridiplantae; phylum Streptophyta; class Magnoliopsida; order Lamiales; family Oleaceae; genus Olea; species Olea europaea. The sequence continues at coordinate 140,043 of NW_019268308.1, forward strand.
AAGCTCAACCTAAAAACAATGTGGAACATTGTAAGTAGTATAAAAAATTAGTAATTGTTCCTAATCCATATATATTTACCTATTGAATTACTTTGAATCTTGGTCCATTTACTATTATTAGTCTAACTAACGCCAATCCTATCCTATATATGTTGCTTTTGACCTAGCAATGTGTATGTGATTTATGTGAGAAAGTGAGAAAAACAAGACTGCCTTCTTAGTGTAAAAATCAGCTGCATTATGGAGAGAAAAACCAGTGGCTTTCCTTGTGTATTTGGCCTCCTCTTTGTGCTTTCTTCCATTGCCTTTCTCATGCCTTTGTGACCTACAAATCAACACTATTATATTGTCCTTTATGGGTGAGATTGAGAAACAAACGAGGTAAATATATTGGTCGTGGGTTGGAATTGTTTGGATGTTGTTCAGTAGAGAAAGGTAACATGAAACTAAGCCCAAGGACCACCTTTTAGAAGATGTCTGGAGTGAGCTTCCACGACAATGCTATTCCAATTTTTTACACAAAGCCATCATCCGGCCATAGTGATACATCATCTCTAACCACTTTGTTTATCTTCATTGACAATTAGAAATTCGTCTTTGACAGAAACGTGGTTGGCCAAAACCAACCAAAAAACAAAAATATGACAAATCTATAAGAAAATAAAAAGAAACATAAGATCAAATACTAAACAAAAGAAGTATATAAAATCAATAATGTTACAAACAAATGGAATTCACTTATATCTTTTCAATTTGAGCTTAGTAAATTAAATTGCATATCAATGGCCTCTTTCAAGTCTCCTATCCCCAATTTTTCAACCTTGATCGACCAAATTAGGGTTACAACTGAAAAGCATAAAAAGTTAAAAACTAATCAAAATTGAAAACTCTTTTACTTCAATTGAATAGACTAGAAACCTCTAATCCTTCAACGCCTTGAGTATGATCTAGGAAAGAAGAGTGTGGCATCGTATGATGAAATTCTGGTGGCTAATTGAATGGCTTTGGATGGAAGGGGAAAACGCCTTTGGTATTGAATAGCTCACTACCATTGAACAATTCAATGGTCGATTGAATGGGGAAAGGAGAAAGGAAATTGAACTATGAGACAAAGAGAGAAAAGGAAAGGTAAAGAGAAAGAAAGAATAGGAGAAGGAAAAAAGAAAAAGGAAAGGGAAAAGGAAGGAAAAAGAAAAGAAGGAAAGAAGAAAAAAAATTTGGAATGCACTCCATAAAAATCCTCATTTTTATCCCTTTTTTACGTGTATAAATACATGTTGTACGTGAAAAGCCATATTTTTATCAAAATTTTTACGGCATGTATAAGTGCGTGCCGTAAATATCCATTCTTATCTTACATGTTCATGGCATGTAACATGTTTTCCACTAAAATTTTTTTACGGTTCATGCTTGAGAACAACACCGCAAACATTCAACTTTTAGGGCGTGCCTAAATTAAATGCCGTTAATACTTTAAGTAATTGAATTATTATGGCACACATTTAATGCCTGCTATTAAAAAAAAAAAACTATTTTTACTGCGTGATTTATACGCACATCATAAACAAATGCCATAAAAAGTTACTTTTGTTGTAGTATTATGCCATTACTTGAATTCAATTGTTGAAACTTTTAGCAAAAGAATTTAGAAAATGGTTAAATTAGGATGCGTTAATTAAGAAATAATGAAATAATAATAATGATAATAATAAATAAATAAATAAAAATTCATAATTTAGGACTTTTAGTTTTCGAGTATGGTTTTAGTTTTATTGATTTACATATTTGTAAGATTGAGAGGTTTTTTCAAAAAAAAAAAAAAAAAAAAAACCTGATTCGTTTAATGAGTTTAGAATTTAAGCGGTTCACTTGTGAGCCTCCTCCTCCTTTGTAAGCTTTTTAGATGAGATTTATTCAAATCAACAAGACGCAAAAAAAAAAATAATAATAATAATAATAAACAAAATAAAAAAAAAACACTTTTATTCAAAAGCTTTAAGAAAATTTCATTTTTAGAAACATTTATTCCAAGAATTTCTATAGAATCCCCATCTTAAGAAATCCTCTTAAAGAAATTCCTTTTTTTTTTCAAGAATATTATTATTATTATTATTATTATTATTATTATTATTATTATTATTATTATTATTATTATTATTATTATGTCTTCCTGTCTTTACTTATTTTAATGTTATTTATTAAGGCTATGGCACTTGGAGGTAGAAAAACTAAAATTGCTGAACAACGCAACAACCTCAACAGCCAGAACAATCCCAATTTAATGAGGTTGACTCACAAGTTGCTCAACAATTCCTCGATATAATGCATACCTTCGCCTAGGCGATAGTGCCACAACAACCACCATGACTACCAACGCCACCACCATTACCACCACCACTATAACAAACATTGATAGTGACAGAAGACACAAGGAACATAGCTGCTGCTATTGTGAAACTATTTAGGAAATAGCAACCTCCAATTTTTTAGGGTGGTTTAAACCCTTGATAGCAGAAGATTAGTTGACAGGGATCGAAAGGATCTTCCAACTCGCTAACTCCTCAGACTCATGCTGAAAAAGGGTGCCATGTATTGGTGGGGCTCAACCTCAAGGTCAAGGACTCGCGGACATATCTGGACATAGAACCTATTCAAGGAGAACTTTTTGAAGAAGTACTACCCTACAAATATCCAAAATCAAAGTAGGCCGAGTTTATTACATTGAGTTAGGGCTCAATGTCTCTTATTGAATGAGAGCGAAAGTTGAAAGAATTATCTCATTATGTCCCTAGCTTCGTGGATACGGAGGAGAAAAAGGTGAGGCATTTTGAACAACGTTTAAAGGATGATCTAAAGTAGGTAGTGGCGGTGCTTGAACAAGGAACCTACCTTGAAGTATCGCACAACTGGCAGATTTTAGGGACCGGTCTAGTAGGGAGAACTAGCAACTATATCGGCATACGAAAAAGCATAAGTGGGAAGATAGCACAAGCAAATGACAACAGAACTATTGTAAGAAAGGTAAAGGAGACACAATTCAAAGTAACAATAAGAGCTTCCTACTTTGCAATAAATGCAAGAAACACTATCTGGGAGCTTGTCTCTTAGGGACAAACATATGTTTTCAGTATAGGTAACAAGGACACATGGCCACGTTCTGCTCTAAGATCCAGCGAAAATAGGGAAGCGCACAACAGATAAAGGAATATACTCCCAAGGGATAAGTGAGAATCTTTGCATTGACTGAACGGGAAGAAAATCAGGATCATGATATTCAATCAGGTAACATTTTAACATCCAACTTATAAGCCCATGTATTAATCAATTCTGTTGTCATTCACTCATTTATATCCCTTAAAATCATACGAAGACTAGATGTGCATATTATACCAGCACATTTACCTTTAGAAGTGTCTATACCCTCTGGAAAGGTGCTGAAAACTGATAATATAGTTAAGGCGACAAGGATAGAAATCAATTGTAGGTCTTTAGAGATGGAATTTTATGAATTAGATATGCAAATACAAATTGTCTAATTGCCTCACTTTTTTTTATTATTTTGTGTGATTTTTCCATTATTTAAAAAATAATTGTTTTTTACATGTTTATGTGAGTTAGATAGCTTTGTCAGTATTGATGTATATAATTGAGAACATGTATCAATTTATGAATTGTGGATAAGTTATGTGCCTTGCTAATTTTTTGCTTATTCATGTAGAACGTGAGATGCTTATGCAGGAGAGTTGATTATGGAGTTGTACATAAGTAGGTTGATCCATGTTTATTGGTTGAAATAAAGAACTTAGATGCTAAATTCAAACAACTCCTAAATATTATTCTATCTAGGATGTTTGGGTGGTTGAGCTGTTGTAAATTTGGATTCCATGCATGCTAAATTTTGTGTGGATTGTTTGAGACCAATAGAATGATAATTGTGTAAAAACCTTAAGTTAGGGTCGATTTTCGAGAATGAGTATTTAATAAGAGGCAATGCTCTAATCACTGTATAAAAGGGAAAAAGTTGCCTTGTTGTGAAAATACCTTAAAAGATCCCAATGAGGACAACTATAATAATCTCATTGAGAAATGTTTCTTCATAGCCTTTGTGACTTAAGTTATTAAGCATGCAAGGGTTGAAAATCCGATTCCCTAAAGTTATCTAACTTGCGAGTCATTGCCCTGAAGTTTGCTATAGGGGCCATTTAGAAAACTTAATGTAGAGACATCCATACATAAGATTAATTAAAGAATATATATATTAGAAAAGAATGTGCATAAGATAGAAGACATACCACATGCCTTGATTAAGCTTCAAACACTTGTTTTAGAAGATTAGACCTTTGATAATGGATTAGTAACTTGGTTGAATCCTGGGGGTTAAAGTAGTAAAAAATAAGAAGAATCCTCATTCGTTGATATATTGAGTTGCAACAAGTGAAACCTAACCAAACTTGAGTAGTGTAAGAAACTGGTATTGAAAATCAACTTAAGAATATGCATCGGGAAGTGAAAATAAAATAAGTTTGGGGGTGTGTAAATCCCACGAGCAAAATAAGTACATATTTAACTTTTAAGTTCGAAAATTGGATCAACTTATTAATGTACTGCATTGCACTTAACTCTTCATATAGACGCCCGTTTTGTATTGAATAGGTAAGAATTTAACTTTGTATTATAGCTTTGATGTTGTTTGTTGACGTCAAAATTTGTAAAGATTAATCTCGAGTCAACTTAAAGTAAAAAGGGACAATCTTTCTCTATTATGAAATAGGCACAAAATGTGTGATTGGGAAACTAACTTGTATCCAGTGTTTGCCAGAAAGCCCCCTCTTAACAGAACCATTTCCCTACTATTTATGCACGACCTCAATCGAAATTACATCAAATCAATCAAATCAACTACAAGATCGAGCTCGTAAGTCTGGTTGTCGAATTCTTCTGTGATTGGTTGACGAGGCTGGTTGCCATGTGCCATTGTTCTTCTCAGGTGATAATGGCCTGCAAGAGGCTAGAGATTCGAGGCCTTGGATTGGTGGCTTTGGACGGTGATGACGTCATCCTCCACAAGTGTATGTGATTGAGAGGGTGATGTGACAAGAGGGAATTATTATATCTCTTGAGACTACGACGGTATTATACCGAGTTGAAGTACATAGCCGAACTTGCATCTGCCTGAGGTGGGGCCCGCAAATGACAATTATGATACCGGAGTTGACGGTCAACATTGTTCATAATTGATATTGAGTTTTCAATCATGAGCTCTGAAGGTAAACTATCTAACTAAATTTATTTATGTGTTTTCTTTTCTTAAATTTGTTTGTTTAAGTGTTTGTTAGTTAGGTTTTTCTTTTTCTTTTTCTTTTTTTTTTGTTTTTTGTTTTTTTGCTTTTTTGTTTAGTGTTTGCTCAAGGACTAACAAAGTGTTAAGTTTGGGGGTATTGGATGATTGTATTTCACTCATACTTTAGATATCATCTAACCTAGATATTTAGCTAATTCCTATGAGTTTTAGATCATTTTAATATGTGTTTTGATGTTGTCATATAGGTTGATGAGATTGAAGGAAATAAGTAAAAGTTAGCAAAATTGGAAAATGGGCTAAATTGTAAGAGATCCAAAATTTGGAGACTGAAGTGAAAATACTCAAAAGTTGTGTCGGACCTCACAATGAAGATTCGAGAGTGCTAGGAGTCAATTGGATAAAAAAAAGTCAAAGGGATAAAATATAGTCAAAGTATGATTACACATCAATTTTCAATCGAGAAAGTTATGCTCCAGATTTTTTAGTCTCATATTAAGACCCATTTTTACATAGCAAATATTCGAATTGGAAAAAGATATCTGAAGTAAATTTGTAGCCCTTTGAGTTAGATTTTCGACACATCTTAAATCCCTTCGATCGAATATCGAAAGAAGATCTTATGATAAAAATAATAAAGATGCCCAATACTTTTTTCTCCCCAAAAGTGGCACTGCAATGTCGCTATAGTGGCACCGCAGTGCCACTAATGCTGAAAATTAGCAATATCGTAGCACCCTTTGACGCTGGGCATGATAGTGATTATCCTGTTGACTAGTTACCACAAATGATTCATAGAAGAAATACGAATAAAACATCCAAACAACAGAAAGATTTCTCTAAAATTCAACTCTGTATTATTCAACATCCAGAATGTCGAAAAACAACCCACAAGCTGGGCTATATAGCTAAAGAAGAACAATATTATTGAAATTTTACCAAGAATAATAAAATACCAATAATCATACCAAAATAAACTATATAATAAATGAAGTAACTTGCCAAAAATCTGGCTCAAATCGAGTTCATAATCATCTCAAAAACGACAAACGAATATTACAAGAATGGATAAAAATTACTAAAAATGAAAATTTAGAAGGGAAAATAGAGGATTTTGGCCTCGAAAATGATGCCCAACGTGGACACGACGTGCGCACCGAATATAGCTTTTCGAATTGGGATCATAATTGCGATTTTGATAAACGTAGTCAAAGTTATGGTCAAATTATCAAAGTATGTTCAAAACTACTCCAATTAGGAAAAGATTACAATCACTTGCCATCTTTGTGCCGATTTGCCAACCCATGATATCTTGGCGTCGTTAACGTGGTATTTGACAACTCAACATTACTTGACTCAGAACCTCCTCCATCACCCATCTGGGAGGTGTAGCGCCGCCGGGAGAGAAAAAATTAACTTTAAATTTGTGGACTCTTTCTTGACCCAATCCAACCTAATTTGTCCAAAAATTTAAAATACTATAAATACAAACATAAAAACCACAATTCGAGAGAGAATTCAACTAGACAAGAAAAGTAGAAAGATTTAATAAGTCAAAGGGAGGCAAGAGCAACATCAATGAAGAAGATTAAAGATCTACCTAAAAATTAATTTTTCTATTCTCTTCTTTATGTTGTTTATTTTGAATTATATAGATTTCATCTTTCTTATCATGAACTAAACTATTCTTCTATGCTTTGATTAGACAAAATTTGAGAGTATGATTTGAATTCATTTTAGTTATTTCTATGAAATTTTTCATTCCATTTATTTAAGTTATGATTTTAATGCTTTCAGTTAAGGTGACTAAATGAATGAGTATATGCTAGTCAATTCCGACACTCAAGATAGGGGAATTTAGGCTCTATCATAAGATTAACACAACATAGATTTTTATGTATTCCAAGAGAAAGTGTAGAATCTATGAAGCTTACTTCACAAAAGAACCATTAATTTGATAAATTCTTAATTTTAATTCGGAATAGAGATATTGAAATTAAAATCTAGGAGTAATTTCTAATCGGCACTCGAGAGGGGGGATAGAAATACAATTGAGCTCTTGCTCATAATCATGGAAAAGTTGATTAGAGATAACTAGATAATTGGTAATCATATTTGATAGTTAAGTGAAATCAAATCCTAGAATTTCTTGAGTAATTTTGCAAATTTTTTTTAATATCGTTGAATTCGTCACCATATTCATCATTAGATTAGTTTAAACATATTGATTTCATAACTCATTCGTCTAAATAAAATAAAAGCCATATATTATAGTACTTAGTAGAATTTAAACAACAATCCATGTCGGCTCGCCACTCTTAACTCCATCCATGTATTACAAAACTTGATACCATGTGCTTGAGGTATAAATCACGTTATAGAAAATGCGTGACAAAAATATAAAACCAGACAAAGTGTTTAGTTTTTTTTACCCAAATTAGAGTGGATATTTTTTTTTGGGAATAAATTATTTCCTTATTTTTATATGGGAAATTTTGTTTCCTTATATTTCACGTGAGTTTTATAGAAATATATTATTTTCTTATTCCACATTATTTCCATTTTTATGCTATGCCATGTACCTATAAATAGTGATATCCTCTTTTAATTTATTAGAAGTCAATATTGCTGTGGCGTTGTATTGTCTCCATATTGTCAATTAATAATACATCTTGCCTCTGCGTTAATTCTTTTTTTCTTTACTTTATACCTTGATATATATTTTTATATTATTGCAATCCATATTAATTTCATATTGCATCATTAACTTCATTCTTTACAACCCGTCGATCCAAACAAGTGGTATCAGAGCAAGGTTACTAGTTCTTCGTAATTTGATTGAGGTTTTCAGAGATGGCTTCGATGAAGTATGATATTCCGTTGCTGGATCGCAATACAAGGTTTTTGTTGTAGCAAATAAAGATGAGGGATGTGTTGACACAGATGGAACTAGATGATACTTCGCTGGGCTTTGAGAAAATGCCAGCAAAGTGGCCTATGGAGGAGAAGCAACAGAAGGATAGGAAGGCTACATCATTGATTCATCTTCATTTGTCCAACAATATATTGCAGGATGTCTTGAAGGAGAAGACAACGGCTGCTTTGTGGCTTAAACTGAAGTAATTGTGTATGATAAAGAGTCTGACGAGCAAACTGACTCTAAAGCAGAAGTTGCATTCCCATCGCATGGCAGAAGGCGGGTCATTGCAGGACCACCTTGCTGTGTTCAAGGAGATTGTTGCAAATCTGGAGACGTTGGAGATAAAATATGATGAAGATGATCTGGCTTTGATCCTGTTGTGTTTGCTACCCAGTTCTTTTTCGTCGTTTCATGATACTATTCTGTATAGTAGCGACACATGTACCATTGAGGAGGTATATGAAGCCTTGTTCTCAAAGGAAAGGATGGAGTTGTTGGTTGGAGATCCTACATTTAGGGATGGGGATGCAGTTGTTACACATGGTGATCGACGGAAGGATAGCTCGAAGGTGAGGTATAGCAATGTGTATCGTTATTACTGCAAGAAGAAAGGACACATCAAAAAAGATTGCGACAAGTTGCCGGGTAAAGGTAATTTATATGCAAATCATGTGGGGCAATCAGGTAATTCGAATGAGACTAATATTGCTGAGAATTTTTGTGATGATAGAGATGTGATATTAGCTGTATCTGACGGGGAATCCAAACCAGAGGAGTGGATTCTGGATTCTGCATGTTCGTATCATATGGGTCCTAATAGGGCGTTATTCCAGACATATGAGCGGTGAAGCAAGGTGGAGTTGTCATGGGAAAGAACCAATCTTGTCGGGTTACATGAATCGGTCGGGTCAGATTGAGGCTACAAGATGGGACATTGAGGACATTTGATCAGGTTTGCCATGTTCTAGACTTGACAAAGAATCTCATATCATTGAGTACCCTGGATATAGAAAGGTACAAATTTTTTGGTGAAGGTGGAGTCTTAAAGGTTCGAAATGGTGTCCGGGTTGTATCGGATGGATGAAAGAGATCGCAGTTGTACATATTACAGGGAAGCAAAGAATCAATTTTGAGACATCGGGATAAGTTCAGTACCGTGGGGGATATTCAGTTTGATACAGTACCTCTTGTGTTGGGCTTTGGGTCCTTTCTGAACACTGCTAGAGGGAGCATTGGTGATTCCGCTTTGCCACCAATTTCAGCGGATGGACTGTGGTCAAATGTCAGGGGTGGACTAATGGAGCATAGGTACTGTGGTGTTATTGATGTCTGTGATGCTTTTGGGATCGTTGAAAGTGACAGTTTTGACAAGGGGCCTTCTGATCAAGCACTTGGTTTGGTTCCTGCTACAAGGTGTACTTCAACCCTGTATGGTCAACAGTAATTCTTTGGTAGAATTTTGGGAACTCGGGAGTTGGGTTCAGGTGTCATGTGTGGATGCCTTGCAGAGGAAGGTGGTTTAGTGATGGAAAGTTTTGGTTACTGTGTTGAGGAGTTTAGCTTTTTCGTTACAGACGGATTTGAAATCTAGGAGTTTAATTCGTTGTATCGGAATTTGGGTCAAGGTGGAGATTGTTGGGTTTTTTACCCAAATTAGAGTGGATTTTTTTGGAAATAAATTATTTCCTTATTTTTATATGGAAAAATTTGTTTCCTTATATTTCACGTGAGTTTTATAGAAATATATTATTTCCTTATTCCACATTATTTCTATCTTTATGCTATGCCATGTACCTATAATAGTGGTATTCTCTTTTAGTTTAGCAGAAGCCAATATTGATGTGGCGTTGTATTCTCTCCATATTGTCAATTAATAATGCATCTTGTCTCTGCGTTAATTCATTTTTTTCTTTACTTTATACCTTAATATATATTTTTATATTGTTGCAATCCATATTAATTTCATATTGCGTCATTAACTTCATTCTTTACAACCCGTCGATCCCAAGACAAAGGGTATCTAGAATGAGTATCTTATAGAGCGTAGCGAGAACTGGTCAATAACATATTTCCTTGAGAAATCTTCCAGTGTATATTCCACATTCAACCAGCCTATTGTGGGACACACCATCTTTAGCAATCTTTTCCAAATGCCATGCTTCATCATCCAAGGATGTTTGATGTGCTTCTAGTATGCTGCATAAATAGTGATATGTTAGTTTCTCCATTAACTACCATGGAGTTGAAATTTTGTGTGGACAACATTAAACTAAAACCATGTTGCTTAGTTAAGCCATCCCAACATACTACTTAAAGAGTAGACAAACTTTATGCTGATTCTTCGCTAAAATACTACACCACAGATGCATGGGTTGCGTACAAGTAATAAAGTGGACTTTTTGAGTCCGAATTGTCGATCCCTCGGGGAATGTATACTTTCAATTACACAAATATAATTAATTTAATTCTAACAATAAAAATAAATAAATACAATTAAAGATATGATTTTAAATGAGGAAATTAACTAAAAACCTACAAAATAAGAAAAGGTAAAAATCTTGGAAATTTCAGAAGCAAGAGTGGTTGGGATTTATGGTTTTACTTAACTATTGCCTAATTAATTTCTCCACAAGCCAATTAACAAATTACTCATTCACAATGTTAGACCTGACTTCCAATTTTAGTCAATTATCTTTCTCGAGCAAAATTAACCCTAATTGATTAATTTAACCTACTATATCTCTATATCGATTAAAACCAAACAACTACTTTAAATCTTTGTGAAAATAGCTCAACGGGTTGCCTAGGGTTAAGGGTATATCTCTATTCGCTAAACAAACCTAGAGTTTCTACTACTTGGTCTAAAATGCACAATCTTCTCTCTAATGATGTACAGATCACTTAATATAGTCATTCATTGGCCACATAAATGAAAATGCAATAAATACAATAGTAGAAACATATGGAAATAAATAACTTAACATTAAAGAGCAAATATCAAAATTAAGTAAAAGTTAGGTTAAACTAATACCATAAATCTCATTACAAATATTTAGCCCATGTTAAATATATGATCAAAAGGAGAATGTTTTATATAATATATTGCGAGTTTGACAAAATAATAGAGAAAAATACAAAGTATAGATAAAATCCCTTTTTGAGCTTGCTCTTAATTTCCCCAAAACCTTGCCAAATCCTTAATTGAATCTCCTTGTGCTCTAGATTGTGCCTTCAAAATACCAAGGAAAGGAAAAGAATAGAAAAGGAAGAGAAAATGTAACGCCTCGACCCCTAGTGGACCGGAACGCTACTTACTTTACTTAGCTTAACCGTTGATTTAGTAACAAGTGTATACGTTTTAGTGAAAGCTTACATCTTCGGATAATAATTTAAATAACAATATTTCAAATACTTTAAACAAAAACACTGAATCATTTTTCAAAACAACAAAATATAATTTATTTGAAGAAAACATAACTTGTTCTCGCATTCTGCGTTATTCAAAACTTTAAAGAAATAACATTGGAAAACATTTCATAAAAATAAATCCAAATCACTTATTCACCGGATTTCCATGGACTCATTGCATCACTCTCTATCTTCTCCTCCATCCATGCTCGTGGTAGAATTCCTTCAATCTGTAGAGATGGGATTAAACCCGTGAATTGAAAAATTCAATAGGTGTCATAGGTGCATTCGTGATCAAGCTATACATTTCAAAACATTAACTTTATAACTTTTCATACATGCCGTACCCGGAGGCACCATTTGACATGAAGGGGTATGCCGTACCCAAGGACACCATTTGACATACGAACATTTCTTCAACATAGAGGGGTATGCCGTACCGGAGTACCATTTGACATACAACCATTAACATAGAGGGATATGCCGTACCGAAGTACCATTTGACATACAAACATTAACATGAATCGAAACTTATAACTTAACACGATTAAATACATTGCACCTCTACCTACCTTGATTGATGCTTTTGAAACTTTGAAAACTTGGATTGAAAACTTCGATGAAACTTGGACGTTGAAAGAAATGCACTCCTTGGATGTTTGAAAACCGTTGAGAATTGATGCTTGAAGACACTTCCTAAACTTCTAGAAAAAATAGTTTTCCTCCATCTTTTTTTCTCTCTTAGAAACTCTTTCTTTAGTATGTAAAAGCTCTTGCTTTTGGTGTGAGAAAAATGAGTGAAATGAGATCTCTATTTATAGGTAAATATCCCATAACTAATAGCAAATGAAGGGTCAAATTTCATTTAAGAGAGAAAACATGGGTACCATTTAAGTTTGAGGTTAAATGCTTCAATTTAGTGGGGTTTTTATTGCCAAAAACGTGGGTGGCCCTTTGAGAAAATAATTGATGAAAATAAATATTTAAATTCTAGAGAAAAACGAGAATTTTCATTTCAGGCAGTTTCGGTCGACCGGTTGTAGTTTGGTTGACACTGCACAGCTTTCAGTGTTTCCATCATAACTTCTTCTCCCGATATCCGATTGAGGTAATTCAAAGTATGTTGGAATGATAACTTAAAGAGCTAAAACTTTTATTTAGATATCATTTTTCAAATTGAACATTTCCTATGTCGAAAATGGGTTTCAAATGAGACTAAAAATCTGAAGTATACTTTGGTCATCCAATATTCATGTCTTAGTGCCACTAAGGTGTCTAGAATTATTTGGGGTTTTACAAAAAAGGAAGAGAAAAGAAAGAAGAAAAAAGAATAGAAAGAAAGAAAATGAAAGAGGAAGAAGACCTAGCCCCCAAAACCTAAAATCCCCCCGAAAATGACCAAAATTCGGTATTTAAATGGCCAAAATCGCGTCAAGGGAAATTGTGAAAGAAGCCCCGAAATTTACGTTAAATAGGCAAAATTCACCAGCCGGAAAGCGGAGCGCGAACATAGGCATTCGTTCCGCGCGCACACCGTTAAACCGTTTTGGCATCGGTAAATCAAAAAGATCTCCCCGTGCAAGCACCATTGCGCGCGGGCTTTCTTTATTTCTTTTTCCAACTTAGTCCTCCATTTAATTGCACACAAGGATCCTCAACTTTGATCATGTACAATCTTGTCCTCAAAATTTGATTTTCATATCACTTTTGCTCTCCAAAATTGTAACCTTAGGTCCCCAACTTTCGGTACTTGTGCACTTTGGTCCCCAACTTCACATTTTTGTGCGCTGATGGTCCTTTTCACTACCTTTTGCCTTGTTCTCTTCCTTTGGGTGATTTTTGGCCTACAAATGTAAATATTACATAATTGTGAGTAGAATTTCATTTATTTAATCAATAAATAACATATTTAGATATTAATTAAGTGCGTAAAAACACACTTATCACTGATCTAATAGAAATGTCTTCCAACTTTAACATCGTCATGAAGCATCAAGAAACTTTGATAAAAAAAAATCATGCTTCAAAAATTTCAATGATTGTTCAAGTACTGTGGGAACCAAAAATAAAAAATAAAAATAAAAATAAATAAAAAAATTACAACTTAGGAAAAATAAATAAATAAAATAAAAATAAAAAGCAGAGTGCATCAATCAGTTAATTATAATAACATGCTGAACAAAAACGAAAATTACCTGAAATGATTACGAATAAAATTTGATAGGGAAGAGATGGTTCATAAGAGAAACATTCTCCATGATGATCTTGTACTTTGAAGGATTTATTCCTTCTCTAATTCTCACTTCCATAAGACTTGCATGCACATTTGCTCCCAACTGAAATTTTTGCTCCTTATCCAGCTCGAGTTTTCCATAAAAACTGACCCCACCTACTTAACCTACACCCTCATGCAAAGACACTGTCAAGTCCTCATTCACCAATGGCTTTCCTTCCCTGTTCCGTACAATTTTTGCAATTGAAGTCCTCCTTAGACCAGTCTTCTCGATCATTGGAATTAAAATCACCATCAACCATGAGAAGGTTGACCTTTATTGACGATAAAGGCCCAGATGTTATTATTTTCTTAGATGCAGAATCATACAATACTATTTTCCCAGGGATTTTTCCCTCAATTAGCACCCTATTGCATGTGATTGGGGTTGAAGGCAATTTACTGTCAAAATGCAACTGCAAGTTCCTTGATCCAGAGCACGCGTTTTGATTTTGCGAGGATCTACAGAAAACAATTTTATAAGAGGTGCAAAATGTTATTTAACTTGAAAAGGATATAGGATCAATAGATAATGAAGCTATATCTCAATATCAAGACAAATTCAAAGAACTGGTCAGTTATTATTATTATAGTCTAAGTAATCCTATGGAAAACGAAATCTAATTAAATGTCTTATGACTTGATAGCTTGATAAAGGGACAAAAACCATGGATGATGCAAAACATTATACAGTACCATAATTGATGGATAAACTAACCTCAGTAATCATTGGATTACTGGTCCACCTCCTCACGAACCTATCATTTAGAGAGAGTAACAGAGTAATCAGTCACTTACTATCTCACAAATGACATCTAAATTCAATACTAAAAATATCAAAACATTAGCCTCCAAAAACCAAATTTAAAAAAGCATATCAATGACTTTAATGTGAGATTTAAATTCCACAAATTTTCTCCACAAAAAAAAAATTAAATTAAATTAAATTTTACAGCAATATATAGAAATGCCCATCATGAGGTCATCCCAGAGTCGGTTGGACATCCAAGGGTAGGTCAAATATAAGAATTCGTGGCAATTAAAGAAAAATGTAATAAATAGATAGAAAGTGCAAGACAAAAATAAGCACTTTTAGTAAATAAATGACCTAAAGATTTCTTATCACAAGTTTATGTCGGGTTGTGATGTCAGATTCAATCCAATAAGTTAGGCTATGATGATATGGCATGTCGGCCATATAAATAAAACTACCCAATAACGTCTCATAGAAGGCCCAAGACCCCAAGCCCAATATTCGGCTAGATATATCGCATGTTCAAAGTTCGACTTTAGTTGTTGATTGACTAGAAATGTTAGTCGCTCTAGACCATTAGATCACATTCTCTGATCAATGGTTGCTGTGTTTAGTATAAAAAGGGTCTTTTTTTGTAACCATAAACCAGTCGATTCATTCTTCAAGTCCGTGAGAGAATCTTCAACCCATTTTGTCTTCTCTTCAATTTTCATCTTCCCTTTTTTGTGTGATTAAAGGTTGAAATCTCCATGTGAGATAGGAGTCTTTGTGATTTCTGCTGTGTGTGAAGACGATTGATCTAGGATTGAGTTCTTTCTGGGTCCATTGTAGTGACTTTGTTTCATGTCTTGAGTTGTGAGGGTTTTGGGTTTGTCCAATGCCTCTGTGTTGATATAGAAGTGTACAGTGATCTGAGCCTACGATCGATAAGATCTTTGATGCCGGTTGATTGGGGATTTTTTGAGTATTGTCGATGTATTCTCTCCGTACTGAAATTGTTGTATCTTTGAGTGATTTGTATTAATAGTGGTATCAGAGTCCTGTGGAGGCATCGTTCAAGTCTTCGATCGAGTTTATCTCTGGAAAATTAATTTTCAATTGATAACTTGAATCGATTGGAAATCAGATGAAACCTAGGTCTACTATTTATAGATCTAGGGGTTGCTGGAGTAGATCCTGGTACTGAGAATACAATCTTAAAAGAAACTCTTGGTTTCTATATGCTCTTCGAGGAGAAGCCCTAGATCTAGATTTTATCAAGTGTGAATCCCAAATCCGAGTTCATAACGGCCTGTGATCTTTTCGTAAAACAAGTGTTCTAGTGGTTATATTAAAAAATACCACCACTTTGGTTTGCCGCTTTTAACTCTTAACTCATTTCTTGTGTTCTCTTTTGAACTGTTTCTATTCTTTCATATGTGAAATTGTGCCTGGTTCTGCATTATTATCGTGGCCTTTGCTATTTGATAATCTTGATTTTTTGAACTATTCCTAGGTTGTGCCTTGACCTGAGAACTTAATTCTCAAAGAATCCTAGTGAATATGGGAATCAGTTTGGGAGTGATCTATTGTTATAGTTTTGTGCTTTACCCATGAGCTATTGTTGTATGTGAGTTCATTATTTTTTGTTAAAAGATACATGGTAGTTCTTGCATTTGTGTCCCTTGATATTTGTTTTTGGAACGGTTACTTTTTTTTTAATTCAACTTTTTTGAATTGTTGTCACTGATATAATTCTCTTCCTTAAATAAAGAAAAATATTCTTTTCAAATATAATGATTACAGCCACTTTTGAATTTGGAGTTTATAATAGAAAATGGGATTTTCCCATCTAACAACAAAAGATAAGGAGAGTTTTAGGTCAACAAAAAGATTCTAAGGCTAATGATTAGAAAAAGGAAGCTGATGAATTAGCCTATACTTCTATTATCTTGTATTTACCTGGTCAAATATTAAGAAAAGTAGGTAAAAAGAATACTACCAAAGAATTGTGGAAAAGACTAGAAGAACTTTATCTCGCTAAATCTCTGCCATATAAACTATTTCTTTTGGAAAGATTCTTTAGCTTTAAAATTGATTCCTCTGAAGACTTAGATGATAACCTTGATGTCTTCAATAAATTACTCCACGATACCACTAATACAAAGATAAGGTATCTGAGGAATATAAAGTTGTTGTCCTGTTAAATGCAATACCAGAAATCTTTAAGGATATCAAAACTACCATAAATATGGCATATACACCCGCATACTTGATATTGTTATTGAATCCTTGAGAAGTAAAGAACTAGAATTAAATATGAGAAATATAGGAGTACGTTTGAGAGTTTCTTTGTGAGAGACAGGCCTTAGGTTAGGCAAAACTAGGGACAACAATTCAGCTCATCGGCTCGAAAAAATCCCAAGCTAGCCCAGCTCAAGGATCAGGTCAAGCCCCATTTCGAGAGGACGAAATGAGCTCACACGGGCAGGCTTGAGCTTCAACTGCCTTTAAAATGTGGCATTTTGCTGCCTTAAGAGGCAGCCGAGTGGGGCCTTTCCTTTTTTAAGGCCCGTAATAAAAGGCAGCAGCACAATATTGCCTTCAATTTACTTATTAAAAAAATTAACAGTAAAAGGCTTGTTCGGAGAGGCCCAAGCTAAAAACTCAGGTTGAGCCTAAATCTTTTGTTTGACTCAGTTCGAGACCAAAAAAATCTCGCACTGTTTTACTTGAGCTGAACTTGAGCCTCGAGTTTCGACTTGGCTCGTTGATATCCCTAGGTAGAACTAGAGTCAGAAAGGTCAAAATAGCCAAGTAAATAGTAATAAGAAAAAAGGTAGAGAAAGGATTAGATCTAAATCCAGGACTAGAAATAAGGAGTGATATGGGTGTGGAAAATAAGGTCACTTTATAAAGGAATGTTATCAAAAGCAGAATGAAATAAAGGAAAAGAAAATAGATGAAGGTAATATTGTAGAACTTGTAGAGTCTAACACTGTCGATGTGTATGTTGTTAGTAAGCATACCACTAATCTAAACACTGCTAATTTTTTAGCTAACAGTGATCAGAACCAAGAATGGATATTGGATTTAGGCTGTACCTTCCATGTGACATCTAGAAAACAATGGTTAGACAATTTTTAAAATACTTAGTGGAGGCGAAGTGGATATGGGAAATAACGTTGTATGTAAAGTGGAAGGTATAAATAATGTTACCTTGATGTTTGACAATGGATATATCTATACTCTTGAAAGAGTTAGATATGTCCTTGAATTGAATAGGAACATTAACACCATGGGGGATTTGGATGACATGGGCCTCAGGCGTACAAGGTAAATCTGGAAAATGGCTTAGTTAAAGTGATGAAAGGATCACTTGTCATTTTCTAGGGTTATGAAAGAAATGGAATACATATCACTAAAGCTGATGTTGTCATGAATAATGTTGCTGAAGTTACCAGTGTTGAATTTGATTCTACCTTCAAGCGACATAAAAGGCTGGCTCATTTGAGTGAAAAAGGACTTCAAATCCTTCATAAGAAAGAGGTTTTTGGTAAAGATTATGTAACAAAAATTCATTTTTTGTGAAGATTGCACCTTAGGAAAACAACATAGATTACACTTTAATACTGGTCAACATAAATCCACTTCTACCTTGAATATATTCACTCTGACCTTTGGGGACCTTCATCCACCACCACTCAAGGAGAGAATAGATATTTCCTATCCTTAATTGATGATTATTCAAATAAAGTCTGGACTTACCTACTTGAACAAAAAATTTGAGACTTTTGAAAGGTTTCAACAGTTCAAGACTTCGATAGAAAATCAAACATCTAAGATGATTAAAATTCTAAGGACTGATAATGGTTTAGAATTTTGCAATGCTGAATTTGACTAGTTTTGCAAAGAAAATGGAATCCAAAGACATAAAACGGTACCCTATACCTAGGTCTCTTTTGGACAAAGTCGAATGTATCATGGTTGGTTTTGGAGTTCCCAAGGTAATCTGGGGAGAAGCTATAATGATATCAACCTATATAGTTAATAGAACTCCCTCTAGTGCACTAGGATGTAAAACACCTGAAGAACTGTGGTCTGGAAAGAGTCCAGAGTACTCTCATATGAAAATTTTTGGCTGCGCAGCCTATTCTCATCAGAGTATTGGTTAACTTGAGCCACAGGCTCAAAAGTGTATTTTCTTGGGATGTCCTGATGGAGCTAACACACCGTTTGAGCCTCATTATTTCTCATTATAATGTTTTGAATAGTATTTTATTTCAAAAATGAGTGGTTGAAAAGTTTTTGATTTACGTGTAATATTATTTTATTGAGGATTGTGTAGTTAAAAGTATGAAAGATAAAAATTTAATTTAATGCAATGAGAAATAATGGGGCTCAAACAGGGTCTAAATAATATAGGTTATGGGCCAGAGATTTAAAGGGTTTTAAATTCATTACCAATAGGGGTGTCACTTTTAATGAAAATGAAATGTCTTATCTTAGTGATAAGGAGACTAAAAGAAATTTGGATGTTGGAGAGGGTAGTGGGACTATGTTCTAGCTAGAACCATAGTCCCCTCTTGAGTCTGCTTATCAGATCCAGGTGGAGTATGGATATGATGGGGTTGAACCTAGCACTGTTGAACCTGAACCAGAGGGCGGGGCAAATGAAGTTGTGAAGATGAGAGTGAACCTCTTGAAAACCTTAATGACTACCAACTAAACTAGAGATAGAGTTATAAGGGAGATTAGGGAGCCATCAAGGTTTCTTTTCTCTTGCTATGTTCTCTTACCAAGATCTAGCCTTTAAGGGGCCAAAATCTTATGATGAAGTCATATCCAACCCAGTTGAGTAAACACTGGGAAGTGGCCATGGAAGATGAAATGAAATCCCTTTTGAAAAATCAGACTTCAAAACTTGTCACCAAGCCTAAAAATAAATCTGTTGTAGATTGTAAATGGGTTTACACTGTGAAAGGAGGTTCAAAAAAGTAACCTCTTAGATTTAAGGCCAGACTGATTGCCAAGAGATTCACACAAAATCAGGGAATAGATTACAATGAAATTTTTTCATCTATAGTAAAATATACCACAATCAGGGTAATGTTGTCTCTTGTGGCTCATTATGACTTCGAATTAGAGTAAATGGATGCTAAAACAGCTTTCTTGCATGGGGACCTAGATGAGACATCTATATGAAATAGCCACAGGGATCTATAGATAAGAATAAACCAGATCATGTTTGCTTGCTAAAAGATCCTTGTATGGTTTAAAAGAATGACCTAGACAAACCTAGACAATGGTATAAAATGTTTGATACATTTGTTTCTCCAATTAGTTTTATAAGGAGTTCTTTTGACCATTGTTTGTACTTTAAAAGAAATAAGGAAGGTGCTGTGATTGTTTACCTTTTGTTGTATGTAGATGATATGTTACTCATTGGGCATGATAGTAATTGCATCTATGATATCGGAAGGTTTTTAAGTTCTAAATTTGAAATGAAAGATTTGGGACATGCTAAAAGAATCCTATGTATGGACATTATAAGAAATAGACCTAAAAGATTACTTGTTTTGAAACAAACTTCTTATGTGGAAAAAAATGTTGTTAAAATATGCTATGCATAAATCTAAATTTGTTAATTTGCCTTTGGCCAGTAATTTCAAATTCAGTAAAGAACAATGCTCTATAGATGAATTTGATGTTAAGTATATAAAAAAGGTTTCCTATGCTAATGCTGTGGGATCTGTAATGTACACCATGATATGTACTAGACTTAATGTGGCTCATGTTATTAGTACCCCGAGCCTTTTTATGGCAAACACTGACCTAAATATTGGACAGCCTTAAAATGGCATTTTAAGGTACTTGAGAGGATCTTCCATTTAGGATTATGTTTTAAAGTCTATAATGAAGGGGTTGTACTCAAGTGATATGTAGATGCAAACTTTGCTAGGGATAGGGATAATAGGAAGTCAACAACTGCATACATATTTACTTTGTGTGGTACTTGTATTAGTTGAAAAATCTCAACTTCAACAAATTGTTGCATTATCCACTATTGAGGTTGAATATGTAGTTACTACTGAGGCCATTAAGGAAGCTTTATGTTTAAAAGGGTTGTTAACTAAAATAAATAAACTAAAATAACCTATAGTAGTGTATTCAGGCAATAAAAGTGCAATACATTTTTGTAAAAATCCTATTTTACATGAAAGAACCAAACCTATTGATGTTAAACTGCATTTTATAAGAGATGTAATCTCAAAAGAATTATTACTTTTTGAGAAAATTCCCACTCAATATAATCCATCTGATATGGGAACCAACGTACTACCTTTAAACAAGTCCAAGTCTTGTTTACAATTACTAAATATTGATGCAGGTTAATGCTTTGGTCTACGCAGGTATTTAAAACTTGGTGACCACTGGAAGTGCTAAGGAGCTACTGCTATGTTGGATAAGTAGTATGTTAGGCTTCTAGTATGACCACTAGCATCAATGTGGAGATTTGTTGGCTATGATGCCACATTTAGTCCAATAATTTAGGCTGTGATGATATGGCCCGTCGGCCTTGATAAGTAAAACTGCCCAATAAAATCTCATAGAAGGCCCACAACCCCAAGCCCAATTTCGGCCAGATATATCGTATGTTCAAAGTGCAACTTTAGTTGCTGATTGAACAGTGGAAACGTTAGTCGCTCTGGACCATTAGATCACATCCCAAATTAATGGTTGCTGTATATAGTATAAAAGGGGTCTTTCTTGTAACCCTAAATCAATCAATTCATTCTACAAGTCTGTGAGAGAGTCTCTAGAATCTTCAACCCCTTTCGTCTTCTCTTCAATTCTCATCTTCCCATTTTTGTGTGATTAAAGGTTGAAATCTCTGTGTGAGATAGAAGTCTGTGATTTTCGCTCTATGTGTAAGACAGTTGATCTGGGACTGAGTTCTTTTTGGGTTCATTGTAGTGACTTTGTTTCATATCTGAGTTGTGAGGGTTTTGGGTCTATCTAGTGCCTCTATGTTGATAAGGAAAGGGTACAATGATCTGAGACTACGATTGATGAGATCTTTGATGCTGGTTGATTGGGGATTTTTCGAGTGTTGTTGGTGTATTCTCTTCATACTGAAATTGTTGTATCTTTGAGTGATTTGTATTAAGAGTTTAACAAGCAAATTTCTAAGAACCAGTGTTACATGATCAAGCTTGCACAACCAAACTTCAATCTCAAAAAATGTGTAAACCAATGAGTGACCAAAAAATGAAAGACTTCTCTTGGAATCATCAAAATCTCATCACTTCCTAAACTTCAAATTCAAAGTAGAAATTACAAAAATTTTCTCAAATCACAAACATGAACTGGCATCACATAAAAAGAACATAGATAATAATCAACTTCGAATTTCAAAGTACGTCTTGTAGGAATTTCTAGAGATGGTGGTATGCATGGGTGGTGTACCTGTTGTACTTGAGAGGTGATCAACAAGTTCTTGGCCTTCAACAAGAACTAGGGTTTGCTTACGCCATAAAGGGTAATTGTTGTGTTTGAGTTTTATGGTAACGAAGTTGCCAAACATTGAGGGAAAGTGATGCCATTTAAAAACCTATGTGCTTACCGAAGCTCTGCTACAAAGAAGAAAAATTGAATCTAGGTAAAACTTTTGTATTGTATTCTTTATTGACTCAACGTGAGCTGAAGAGGTACAAATGAGTAAATAAATCAAATCATAGCACTTCCTTATTCTTCAAATTCACATAGAAATTCAAAAAATTATATATATAGAACTTTTCTTAGGGCACAGAGATGCATTGGTATCTTAAGCAGAACAAAGATCATACAAATTTACCAAACATTGAATGATGGTGATGCGTGAGGTTTCAAATCAATTGAGATCGAGATGTCAGATAACATGTCGATGGCGTTAAGATATCATAAGATGGAGGATCGGCGCAAAGTTGAAAAGTGATTGCAATACTTTCTTATTTGGGGCAATTTTGACACGATTTTAGTAATTTGACCATAACTTTGACTACAGTTATTAGAATCACGATTATGAACAATTTTGAAAAGCTTTTTTCGGTGCGCACATCGCGATCACCCAACTTTGCTCGATGGGCATCAATTTTGAGGCCAAAATCTGCTATTTTCCCTTCCAAATTTCAAAATTTTTAGTTTTTTTTTCCATTTAAGGTAATATTTTATTTTTTTTTCTAGTTGATTACGAATCTGATTTGAGCCAATTTTGGCAAGTTACTTCTTTTATTTTGGTGTGATTTTCAGGATTTTGCTATTTTTGGTCAAATTTCCATAATTTCATATTTTCTCAGCTATTTAATCAGGTTTGTGGGTTAATTTTCGTAATTCTAGAGTTTTAATAATATTGAGTGAATTTCAGCGAAGTTTCTCTGCGTTTTGCATGTTATTCCTTCATTTACTTTTTCTGCGAATCGTTTGTTACAACAAGCCCGCAAAATAATCGCTATTTTGCCTAGCATCAGATGGGCTCCAATGTAGGTATATATATTCTTGCAGCAACTGGCTATTCTTAGTCCCTCTTCAAACACTGAAAACACCCAAATACATAAACAGAAGGAAAATAAACTCAAGTTGTAAATAAACCATCAAAAGAAATACAACTGCTAATCTACCCAGCTTGTGATAATACGTCAGCATTTATATTTGCCTCTTGCAAGTTCAGAACCCTCCTCGTCCCCCTCCCTAAACAATCTTTTCGATAACATCAAAGAGATAAGATTCACTACACTACCCTTAAAAGTATTTTAATTACGGTTAAAAAAAAGTATTTTAATTTTTTTTCTTTTAAGTTTTAATAGGATTTAAACAATTTCTTGCACGCAAAGTCATACTTCAAGTCGTCACCCCTCGAATCAGGTATCACATAAGTTTCATCGTTATACATAATATCTTTAGTTTATATGCACATATGATTGTGTTTATTCTGTAAAGAATGCAATTTATGAACGCGTGAATAAGCATGACCTGCTATAAAAATTAAAAATATCGCGAGTTAATTATTTACATGTAGCAACATAGAACATTAAAAAGACATGTCATGTTCTAATTGAATTATAGTACTCAAATGATATAAATAAGTATATAATATATATTAATCTTTCGAAGTTGTTAAAGTGTTCTAATTAGATTTGAATTTTTTTTTAATATTATAAATTAATTTAGAACTTTTAACAAATTCTTTATGTCTATGCAAGATATTTCCATGCCAAAATCGTTTTTGACTTTTTTTTCCAATAAATCACAGTGCTTTAATATCTCTTTTGGTCCCTTGAACAATTTCAGCACTGAGGCCTCTTTTGGAATTATTTTATTTTAACATCAGAAGGAAAAAATGCATTCTTTTTTATTCTTAAAAATACATATAACCAGAAGAATAATTCTACTCGACTAGGGGCCGTGATAGGCCGCCAATTTGGCGCCCCCTATTTGGAGGTCTTTATCACAGTAGCAAGGCCCTAATCAGAAATATCAAAATCATGGCTCCACTATAAAGATCTAACCATCGGATGACTTGATCCTAGGCCCATTCTAAGTTTATTCCTTGCACACACTTATTAAACACCGAAAGTAGAAAATTTTGGTCATCAAGATGAAATGGAATCTTCCATTCCATAACCCCCAACACCGTTCATTCTCTAATGCTTCGGAAGGTTCTAAATAAGCATTGTAAATTTAAATGGGGGACAATAATTTCGAAATAGGCAGAGCAATATATAGAGCATCTTCCATACACTCCAAGTTCATATCTAATGACAACTTTGTGGAAAATATAACTTGTCAATTTAAAAACTGCTGAATATAGACAGACTTTAAGGCTTGTTACAAATTCTCTTTAAAGAGTTCGACTAACGAAATTAATTCCAAAAATCTTGCAGATGAGTTTTACTTGGTTGCTAGAACAAGAAAATGATGATTCCGCAACAATTATATTTTTCTGTAAAAGTTAGAACGTATTGCTATACTTAACAACCTTTAGATGATGTCGTTGAATGTGATGCACAGAGTGTGGTCCATAATATACAAACTTTATATTCTACCACTTTTAACTAAGGTGTGTATTAGTTCACGTGCTGCTTTATAGCTTGCAAGGGGAATAGAGTGGCCCGTGAACTTGTTTCTTTCTTTTGCTACTATTTCCACGACTTCTTATAGTTGGATCACTTGTATACCACATTTTATTTCTCGTGTTATGGGAAGTATTGTGCTTTTGTTATAAGAAAAAGTAAGTTGGTTTTCATGTCAATTAAATTTAAAGGCAAAGCATATATAGACTTATTTAGAGGCACAATCTTTTTGAATGGATGCAAATTTTCTCATTCATAAATAGGTTTGTGTGTTTCTTAGCCCTTTTTTTATCCCCATTTTGGGGGTAATAATTCATTTTGGATATTAGATTGATGGAGAATATGTAGCTAAAAATTAATGAAAATTTTTGAATTTACGTGTAATATTATTTTATTGAAAAATGTGTGATTGAAAACAAGTTTTAAAAAAACGAATTTTTAGAAGAATGAGAATCAAACAAGGACTTAATATCTTTTCCACTTAGGCATAATTTTTCTGCATCTAATATGGACCACTAATTTATTTCATATTTATTGCATGAGCTCCTAAAATTGTTTTTATCACATTGAGCCCCAGTTTGGCCCCCCATTAAAACTCATCAATTTAATATAAATTTTTCTCTTTTCTATTTTCAACGACAAAAATTTCGATAAAATAATATTACACGCAAATTGAAAACTTTTCATTATTTCACAGCCATCTATTTTTCAACAAAAACACTATTTTCCCATTATAAATCCAAATAATGGATGCAAAACGGGGGCTGAATATGATCACAGCATAAATTAATTTTTTGATAATTAGAATTTCCCAAGTTTTTGATTTCTGATCTGGTAAAAAATGTCATATGCTGGCAGTAGGATGTTTGGCATGTAGTCAAAAAAGGATCAAACCAATTTTTATCTTGTTAGATTCACAAGTATTATTCACTTATCCATGACTCATTTATATTTATTTAATAACACTTCCCAAATAAGTTCGTTTACTTAGAATGAGCGACTTATTTCCACACTAGGGTAAAAGTAAATTATTCAAAATATGTTCAGAAAGAAAATACTTAAAATTAACTTCTACTAATTTTCAAGAGTTGCCAAATTAATATCCTTCTTTTTCCAAGTGTTATCTTGAAGTCTGCTGCTTTGTTGAAATAAGATGAAGTTAGGTACGTTCTTTGCATCTTCCACACTCCAGCGAATCAAGTCAATATGCTCCTTCTCAGAGCGATCTCTTTCAATTTCTACATTTTTCTTCTATGCAGATATGTTTTCACCGGCAGTAGATTTTGGAATCTGAATCATTTGATATAATTGCTGAAGTTATAATTATGATGGTCAGCTTAAGGATCAATAAAAAACTGAGTTCCTAAGTTCGACTTTAGAACTTTCATAGCATTAATTTATAGCCACGATTCTGTAGTGATTAGGAGTTGATGTTCCACATATTTTATTGTGTGTTTACCGAGTAGTTATCGTAATTAGTCAGGAATCACAACTATCTTTTAGCTAATAAAGTAAATTAAAGGTGTATAAAGGAATAAAACAGGCTTGATTGAGTTTAAAACATTTACTTGCGAGTAAATAAGAAAGATTTTTATCATTTTAAGAGCAAAGGTAAGAATTAATTATTTCTGAATGAATAGCTTTAAAATATATATTTCCAAAAGTAAATAATTTTTTTTTACTTAACATTTTTATTAAAAAATAAGTTTTTAAACTTGTTTGAGCCCCATTTTTGGGAAAAATGCATTTTTGAATAGTATATTGATAGATATGTGTAATTAAAAAATAAGGAAAATTTTTGAATTTACGTGTAATATTATTTTATTAAAAAACATGTTATTGAAATGATGTTAAAATACTGTTTAAAATTGCATTTTTCTCCCAAAGAATGGGGTTCAAACAAGGGCTAAATATTGGAATAAAAAGTTATTCCAATATAATTACTTAGCCAAACATACTCTCAAGGAAGCTTCTTATTGGCTCTTTTCTCAAGTTATTTTAACAGATGTGTGTTTACTAATTGTTTTAATTAGTCAGGAACTATAAATATCTTTGAGTTAAAATGTAAAGCAAAGGTGTAAGAGGAATAAAACTCAAAACAGGCTTGGTTGAGCTCAAAAAGTTTATTTATAAGTAAATAAGTGCTGGTTTGGGAGAAATTATGATGAGATTATAAGTGAATAGTGAGTACTGCAAAACTTGTGGATAATTAGTGAGTAAATATTGTGAATATGTGAATGAAATTATTAAACATGGTTCCCAACAAAAAATATTTAAGCTTAAGTGCTTAGACAAACCTACACTCTATGTAGCTTCCTAGACAATAGTCAGATCAAGATTTAAAGGGTGTTTGAGCCCCATTTTTATGGAAAAAAAAATGAATTTTAGAATAATATTGATAGAAAATGTATAGTTGAAAAATAAGGAAAAGATTTTTATTTACGTGTAATATTATTTTATTGAAAAATATTTGGTTGAAAAGAAGAGAGAGAAAAATATATTTTGGAAAAAACATCAAACAAAGCCTTATTATCGCATTTTTCATGGTTCATGAACCTAACTTATAAAACTTAAATGACTAAAGCATAATAATTAATTATGCCAAAAACTTGGAACCAATCCCTCGAGAATAAAATTATGATTATCCCCCATAAAAAAGTTCTGTCTCTTATGCAATAAGATTTTTAATAGGCTAATTTGTAACAGAGCATTTTCAAGAAACTCTTTATTTTTAGAAAGCATATTCTATCATTTAAAGAATATCTATAAATTTAAAGAGTAAAAATTTTAAAAAACTCAACAGGCTCTTCATATTTAACACTTAAGTTTACTACTTCAAAAAATATTTATTATTTTTCTTTATCTTTTATTTTAATTAGTTTTCTCTAGATTATTATATTATTTTCCTACATTAAAAATTGAAATATTTTGAATAAATTTATTATAGTGAGTAGGTTAGGCTCTCCAAACCCATTCTCCAAATTAAAATGTTAATTTAAAGAGTATGTTGGAGCATAATTTTGAAGGTTGATTTTTTAAAATGGGGAGCAATTGATATTTAAAAGAGTCCTTTGGAGATGTTCTAACATCTAGAAAACTTTACCTAGTCTAGAAGTTATACTTCGGAAATCCATATAAAGACCATCATTTGGTAATATTGTCATCACAAACAAGACAAAAGGTCAGTTGTTTCACATCTCTAGGAGCAGTTAAAATTTGACATGGCACGTTATGAAAATCTTAGAAAGATTGGCACAGAAGGGTTTAAAATTGTGAAGGAGTTCTTCCCCAAAAGAAGAGGTATGACTACTCGCCAAGAACGCCAACAGAACTAATATTTTACTCCAAAGGAGAGAAATCAGGTTGCTTCGAACAAGCAAGGTGCTATCAATTGCAACCAGGCTGCCAAAAATATGGAGTCGTCATAATTATAGAAGGTCGTAAGAAAGTACCTTTTAGGTACTAAGGCTTATTAGACACACTCTCTCTTATCCTCTATGAAAATCATAGTAAATCTACTGCTCATGAAGCTAGATAAAATATGTTGTGCTTTTAGTCTTCGAGTCTAATGTAATAACTGTTGGGCGTGAAAACTTCAATAACACATGTTAATTCCAAACCGAATTTTAAAGAACGAGATTCAATGACAATATTGAAGTAAACAAGATCTCAGCACGAAACAAGGTTTAAAAGTAAAGAGGAACAAAATGATTAACGTAGAGGAACGATATTTATTGAATCGACAATATGTAGAATACAAAGCAATCTAGCAATTGGCTTCTATCTATTACATCTAATAAAACTGACAGATGAGTCTTGTATTTATAAGTCAACCCTAGAAGAGTCCTAAAAGGCAAGAAAATATATTACAATTAGGAGACCCAATTTCAACAGGATTTTGTTTCCTTTTGTTGGATGCAATTAGATTCTCTTTCCAAGTAAAAGTCTAACATTCATCTTCAAAAGACTCTTAACCAATTTCTAGGATTCCACTTGATCAAATTCTAAATCAACAATAATCATAATACATTTGAGTCGCCAAACCTAACAATCTCCACCTTGACTAATATTTCAGTGCTACAAATGAAGCTTCTAGATTTCAAATCCATCTGCATCGAAATTAACTGGTCGAATCTCCTCAACAAGTAACTACTCTATATAAGCCAAACACTCATCCTCTACCCGACGTCCACAATCGACACTCGAACCCAATCCCCAGGGTTCCCAATTCTACTAAGAAATTGATGTTGATCACACAGGGCCGAAACACACCTTGTAGCAAAAAACCAAACCAGATGCTTGATCAGAAGGCCCCTTGCTGGAACTGTCTCCTTCAACATCCCCAAAAGCATCCCAGACATTACTGACACCACTATATCTACGATCGATGAGTCCTACCCCAATAACTGAACACAGTGTACCCACTAAAATTGATGGCAAAGCGAGATCACCGACGCTCTCCCTAGCAGCGTTCTGAATCGACTCAAAGCGTAATCCAAGAGGTACTATACCAAACTGAACTTCCACCATGGTACTAAACTTGTCCAAATGTCTACTAAAAGGTTCTATACTCTCCTGTAAAATGTATAACTGGGATCTCCTCCGTCCCTCTAGTACAATTCGGATTCCCTTTTGAACCTTCAAGATTTCACCTTCTCTAGAGAATTTATACCCTTTTGCATCCAAAGTACTCGTCGAAATGAGTTTCCTTTTCAGATTATGAACATGTCGAACCTGATTAATTGTTCTAAATGTTCCATCCCACAGCCTCAATTTGACTCTACCGATCCTAGAAATATGCCAATATTGGTTATTTCCCATTACAACTCCACCTTACTAAATAGCTTCATATGTCTGAAATAAATTCATATTGGAACACATATGGTATGAACATACTGAATCAAGAATCCACTCCTCGTCAGGCCTAGACTCCACATCAGATATCACGGTCAACACCACCTCTTCGCTATCTGAACAATTTTCAACTACATTAGTTTCGTCTGAATTCAAAGGTTGTACCCCACAATTTGCAGCTAAATCACCTTTAGCCTGCAACATATCGCAATCCTTCCGAATATGTCCCTTCCTTTTGCAGTAGAAACTGGTCACATTGCTAAATCTAACTCTCGATCTGCCTCTTCGTCGAACCCCTTGAGATACAAGAGCTTCCCTATCCCTTGATGTAGCTCAAATCAAATGCTTCATCTTCGCCTTTGAGGGTAAAGCATCATAGACATCTTCTATGGTCAAAGTATCTTGACTATACAAGATAATATCCCAAAACAACTTATAAGACCCAAATAGCGAACACAACAGGATCAAGGCAAGATTCTCTTCATCGTACTTAATCTCCAACGTCTCCAAATTTGCAACTATTTCTTTGAACACGGCAATATGATCTTCCAATGATCTTCCTTCTACCATACGATAGGAATACATCTTCTGTTTAAGAGTCAATTTACTAGTAAGACTTTTAGTCATATATAACTGCTCTAGTTTCAACCACAAAGTAGCAGTTGTCTTCTCCTTCAAGACGTCCTGTAGAATATTGTTGGATAAATTAAAATGATTCAACAACATGGCCTTCTGATCCTTTGATTGTTTCTTCTCCATTCTCCAATCGGCTGGCATCTTCTCAAAACCCAACAACACATCGTCCAAATCCAACTATGCCAGAACAGCCCTCATCTTTACTTGCCACAAATAAAATCTTGTATTGCGATCTAGTTGCAGAATATCATACTTCAACCCAACCATCCTAAAAAATCTCAACCAATCTACGAAATGAACCAAGCTCTGATACTACTTGCTAGGCACGAAAGCTCCAATAACACACATTGATTCCAAACCGAATTTTAAAGAACAAGATTTAATGACAATATTGACGTAAACAAGATCACACTACGAAACAAGGTTTAAAAGTAAAGAAAAACAAAAGGATTAACGCAAAGAAATTATGTTTATTGAATCAACAATATGGAGAATACAAAGAAATCTAGCAATTAGCTTCTATATGTTATATCTAATAAAACTGACAGAGGAGCCTTGTATTTATAGGCCAACCTCAGAAGAGTTCTAAAAGGCAAGAAAATTTATTACAATTAGGAGACCCAATTTCAATATGATTTTGTTTTCTTTAGTTGGATGCAATGAGATTCCCTTTCCAAGTAAAAATCTAACACACATCTTCAAAAGACTCTGAACCAATTTCTAGGATTCCACTTGATCAAATTCTAAATCAACAATAATCCTAACACATTTGAGTCGCCAAACCTAGCAAGTAATAACCTGGTAACATATGTAGTGCTTTGGTAACCTTGTAACTTTCGTGTGATTTACGTATTTATACCTCGGATCATTTCCCCGAACATCCTCGACTCAAGGCTTTACATCTCTTGATTGGTTCTCACAGACTGTTCTAACAGCCATGCACTTCATATCTGCAATAATAGACAACATTTGTTCCATTCACCAAAGAAATGGAAGGAAGATATTAAAGTCAGTACCGTTGAAACTAGTTAAATGATAACTCAAAAAATCTTCCTTAGAAATAGTGCCAATCAATTAAAGTTCTCGAGTTAAATGAGACGGCCATTATTTTCAAACATAGATCAAAGTAGTTTACATATACTGGCAAGAAATATAGCAACCCCATTACTAGGCATATGTTATGGAAATATGTCAGCTTAAGGCAAGAAAAAAACCATTTTATTCTTGCCAACCCAAAAGATTTATGGATAAACGAGGTTCTAATTTCAGCTTTAAAACATTCGTAGCATTAATTAATAACCATGATTTTGCATTGAATGGGGATTTCACTATATTAAAAGTGTTAATGTTCCACATGTTTGATGTGCTTTTACCTCATAGTTATCTTAGGGTATGTTTGTGCCCCTTTAATTTCAAAAAGTGTATTGTGGAATAGTGATTGAAATTGAAATGTGTGATTAAAAAGAAGGAAAAGTTTTTTATTTATGTGTAATATTATTTTAATAAAGAATGTGTGGTTGAAAATTAGTACTGTAGAAAAAATAATGTGGTAGAATGGTTGACAAATAAATGCTTAATTAGTTAGTAATCATAAACATCTTTAAGTTAATAAAGCTATAAACAAAAGGTGTATGAGCTTAAAGAATTAATTGTAAGTAAACAAGTGCTTAAAGAATTAATTGTAAGTTTACATTTTTAAAAATAAATAAGATTAAGTTAGTTAATTTATTTTGATGATATACTTTAAAAGTAAGTAAATTATTTATTTTGATGGATTGCTTGAAGTTACTTTATTTCAATTAGACCACGGATGAAACATCATTGGGTTGTGATTAGTGTACATAATTTATGTACATAGAACCATGACTTATCCAACATCATTTCACTTTTAAATCACTACAGTTTAATGTCTCTTTCCATCCTTTGGGACAATTTCAATAGTGATATATGTTTAGGAATGATTTTTCTTTCAATTTTGAATACATATATAATCATGAAGTCACCATACTGTCAAGAAATCCTGAGATCTTACTGTTGGATGATTGGAATGTTGAATAGTGATGGCACTATTCATGAATAATGGAGCCTAATATTTAGACTTCATATTTTCCTCAAAGTTGGTTCACACATTTCAAAGTTCGGCAGCAAAGTTTTCATCTGCATTTAATGCAAACATCATGCATGGACTTTTCTCTAATTTCAAACAAAATTGGAAATGTCATTAAATTCACTGAAAATACACACGTAATTGGAGCAAATTGTCAAGAAGTAGAAAGATTATGTTTCCTAGAAAGTTTTAGAATGCAATTAAGTAAATAAGAAAAACAGAGATTGAGTAACATTGTGCAATGAGTTAAACAAGAGAAAATTGAGAGATTGTCTCTACATAGGCAAATAAAATACTGAGTGTATTTTTTCGTAATCCTCTTATTCTTTTGTTGATATAATGAAAATTGGTGTGGGTTTGTGACGTAGGCACCATTGTCGAACCACGTAAATTCTTCTGTCGTACTTGCACTTATTTTTTGCTATATTCATTTATTCTCATTTTAAATTATTTTTGTTCCACTAATCTTGGCACAATTAGCAGCGTCTAATTCCTAACAACTAGTATTAGAGCTTTTTAATCTAAGTGGGAGCAATGGCGATAGATTAGAATATATCTAAAATCGATAAGTTTGATGATTTAACTTTGGATTTTGGAAGATGCAAATGGAGAACTACTTGTACGAAAAGGACCTGTATAAATCATTTCATAAGAAACTGAAGGACATGAATGACAATGAGTGGGAGTTAATTGACCGAAAGGCCTTTGGCTCAATAAGGCTAACATTATCAAAGTTGGCCACTTTCAACATAAAAAATTAAAAAACAATGGCTTCTCCTATGGCAGCCATATCTAGCATGTAGGAACAATCGTCTATAGCAAACAAAGTTCATTCAATCAAAGAGTTGTTTAATATGAGGATGGCATAAGAAGGAAGATTTGGAGAACACCTATACGAGTTCAATGAAGTGACGGACTAGATAAAAATAGTCGAAACCACTTTCAGTGATGAGGTTTGAGCTTCGTTGAGTCTTGGACAATTGTCTAAGGGTTGGAATGATAGAGCTAGAACAGTTAGTAGTTCTACTGGAAAGTCCAAACTGAAGCTTGTTGATGTTGTGAGTATGATTTTATCTGAGAAAATTCAAAGACAGATAAAAGTTTTTTCCATTTTAAGAGCTGTTTTGAACGTGGAGAGTACGTGTAGAAAGTTCAAATAGAAACAAAGGGCAAAATGGGAGCGAGTCAAGAATTGGCAGATCAAGATCCAAAAATCCAAAGAATTCCAACAAATCAAAAACTGTTGAATGTTGGAATTGTGATAAGACTGAACACTACAAAAATCAGTGCCAAGTTTCCAAGATAGAAAATGAAAACAAGATCGAGGCCAATGTTGTAGTAGAAGAATTAGATAATACTTTGATATGATCTTTGGAAATCAAAGCAGAATATTGGGAAATAGATTCTAGAGCATTTTTCACACTACCTTAAATAGAGAACTCTTTGTGAATTATGTATTGGGCAATTTGGGAAAGGTGTGTCTTGGCGATAATCAACCTTGTGACGTATTCAGCAAAGGTAAAGTACAAATCAAGCTTAATGGATCTGTATAGAAACTAAAAGATGTGACACATTCTATACTATAAGAAGAATGTTATATACGTGAGACAGCTATCAAATTAAGGTTATGTCACAACCTTCAAAGATGATAATTGGAAGATTTTCAGGGTGCAATGACCATCGAACGAGGCAAGAAGAGTGGCACTCTTTACACTACGACGAGTACTTGTAGAATAATTAGAATTGTTGATTCCAATGAAGATTCAAATTTATGGCACCAGAGACTCCAGCATATGAGTTAGAAAAGACTCAAGTATATGCATCATAAAGGGAAACTACTAAGGCTTCAATCTACTAACGTAGACAGTGTGAGAGTTGCATCTTCGAAAAGTAGAAGTGGGTGAGTTTCAACAAGTGTGGCAAAACTCCAAAGCACAAGAAGTTAGAGTTAGTTCACACTAATGTTTGGAGGCAAGCTGCAGTAACATCTATTGGTGGAAGCTCTTATTTGTGACTTCTTTGATGATCACTCAAATAAAAGTATGGGTCTACTTCTTGAGACATAAATCCAAAGTGTTCGAGATATTTAAGAAGTGAAAAGCCACAGTGGAGAATGAAGCGGGATTGCAAGTAAAGAAATTGAGATAGATGATGTTGGAGAGTATGACCACGCTGATTTCAAAAAATTTGGTTACAAGAATGGTATCAAATTGGAGAGGACATTTCAGGAACATCGCAACAAAATGGAGTGATGGGAACGAATGAATCGAACATTGACAGAGAGAGTCAGAAGCATACGGTTACACTCAAGTTTCCCTAAACAATTTTAGGCTGAAGCTATCAACATACTAGTGTGCTTAATTAACCACTGGTCATCAATACCTTTGGAATATAGGATATCGAAGGAAATATGGAGCAAAAGAGAAATAAAACTTTCACATTTGAAAGTTTTTTTCTGTGTCGCATATGTATATATTAGTGATCAAGTTAGGATAAGCTTGACCCTAAATCACTAAAGTGTTTACCTTCATTAGATATGGTAGAGATGAGTTCGTGTACCCTTTTTGGGATTATAAAAACAAAAAGGTCATTAGAAGTCAGGATATCATATTCAATGAAAGGGTGATGTACAAGGACAGAGATACAATGTAGTCCAATGACATATATTATAATCCAACATATGTTGAATTAGAAGATACTCCAAATAGTAGTATGTCATAGTAGACAGATGAAAGTCCTTAGCCAGAGAAAGCTATCGTGGAGATTGATATACTAAAGCCTCCAACTCTTATTTTTGTACTAAGTAGATCTTCCCGACCACACATTCCAACTGGAAAAGTGCATAAATTATTTATTACTCATATATGCTAGTGAACTTGAATGCTATGATGAGGCATGTCAGGGAAAAGATGTGATTAAGTAGGATCTTGCAATGAAAGATGAGATAAAGTCTCTTATCTCTAATCAAATGTGGGAGTTGATTGAGTTGCGTGCATGAAAGAAGGCTCTACACAATAAATGGGTCTATCAAGTTAAAGAAGAACATGATTGTTTAAAGAAATATAAGGCAAGATTGGTAGTCAAAAGTTTTAACAAAAAGAAGGAATCGACTACACAAAGATTATTTGCTAGTTGTAAACCGGCAACAATTCAATAAGTCTTAAGTATTGTTGTAGCAGAAAGATTGCACTTAGAGCAGTTAGATGTGAAAATTGCATTTCTCCACAGTGATTTAGAAGAAGAGATATATGTGTAGCAATCAGTAGATTTCTCAAACAAAGGAAACGAGAAGCTTGTGTACAAATTGAAGAAAAATTTGTATGGCTTGAAACAAGCTCCGAGACATTGGTACAAGAAGTTTAACGGATTTATGCAAAGAATTGGCTACGGCAAGTGCAGTGCTAACTATTGTTGCTACTTTAAAAGGTTGGAGTCTAGTTACATTATTTTGCTACTTTTATGTTGACGACATGTTAGTGGTAGGACTAGACATGAACGAAATACACAAATTAAAGAAGCAATTATCAGCAAAAATTGAAATGATGGATTTGGGTCCAGCTAAATAAACTCTTGGGATGAGAATTTGTAGGGACAAGCAAAAGTGTATTTTACAGCTATGTCAGGTCAAGTACATTGATCAAGTTTAGCAGAGGTTCAACATGAATAATGCAAAGGCAGTTACCACTTCATTGACTAATCACTTCCGTCTATCTTATGACCAGTCTCTAAAGACAAAAGAAGAAAGAAACTTCATGGCTAATATTCCATATGCATCTGCCATTGGGAGTTCAATGTATTCCATGATCTATACAAGACCAAATGTTACTCATGTAGTGGGAGTTGTGAGCATATTCATAACAAATCCAGGAAAATAGCATTAGGAAGCAGAGAAGTGGATATTGAGATCAATAAATGTTTGTGCATAAAAAATGGTGAGTTGACATTATAAGGTTTTGTAGACAAGGATTTTGTTGGCGAGATTGATCACAGAAAAAAGTACCACAGTTATGTATTAATAGTTGGTACTACGACAATGAGTTGGGTTTCACAAAAATAAAAGATTGTTGCTTTATCCACTACAAAAGCGGAGTACATGATAGTAACCGAAGCTAGCAAAGAGATAATTTGGTTACAAGGTTTGTTAATACAATTGAGTTTCAAACATGTGAAGAAAGTTCTACACAGTGACAGTCAGAGTGCTATACATTTGGCTAAGAATTCAGCATTTCATTTAAGAACCAAAAACATAGAACTTTATTATCACTTCATCAAATCACTCTTGGAGGATGAAGTGTTGAAATTGAAAAAGATCTAGGGTAACAAAAAGCCAGCCGACATGTTAACCAAGACAGTAACTACAAAAAGATTGGAGTTGTGCTCAACTTTAGTTAGTCTTCTAAGATGAAGAGTAAAAAAAGATGAACCACACCATTTTCACTAAAAGTGACTACTCGAACAAGGAATGTGGAATGTCTCAAGGTGAAGCTACATTAATCTCCAACTAGGAGATTGTTGAATAGTGTTGGCCACTATTCATGAATAGTGGAGCATAATATTTAGGCTTCATATTTTCTCAAAGTTGGTGTACACATTTCAAAGTTTGGCAAAAAAAATTTCCTTTGCATTTAATGCAAACATCATGCATGGGCTTTTCTCAAATTTCAGATATAATTGGGAATGACATTAAATTCACTGAATGAATACGCACGTAACTGGAGCAAATTGTCAAAAAGGAAAAAGATTATGTTTCCTTGCAATTTTCTATAAATGGAATGCATAGAATGAAATTGAGTGTATAAGAAAGACACAGAGTGATTAGCATTGTACAATGAGTTAAATCAGGGAAAATTGAGAGAATGTGTATGCATGAACAAATAAAATACAGAGAGTGTATTTTTTGTAATCCTCTTATTCTCTTGTTAATATAGTGAAAAATTGGTGTGAGTTTGTCGACATAGGCATGATTGTCACACCACGTAAATTCTTGTGTCACACTTGCACATATTTTTTGCTATCTTCATTTATTCTCATTTTAAATTATTTTGCATCCCACTAATCCAGGCACAATTAGTATCGTCTAATTCCTAAAATGGAATCCTCTAATTTATCCCTTGTGTTGTCCGCACTTATTCAACACCGAAAGGAGGAAATTTTGTTCATCAAGATGAAATGGAATCTTTCATCCTTCTTTTTCTAATGGTCCAAAATACCACAAGCAATTTGAACTCATATGGGGATAATAATTTTCAAAATTATCCAATCAATATAGAGCATGTTCTATACTCACCTGAACACGAAGAACAAATTCTGAGTCAATAATGCATCTCTATCTCTTTCTTTATAATTTATGTCATCAAAACTACCATGCACCCCAACGTCATAATTGATGACAATTTTTTTCGAAAATATAATGTCACTTTCAAGAAAAAAAATTATAGATGGTCGGTTACTCTATATTCACTTTTTCAAAAGAGCCACTTTTTTCCATTTCTACCAGCCTAGCACTGATGTCTTTCATTTTATTATTCCACAGCAGATTTTTTTTTTTTTTTTTTAAACATTATAATTGAAATAACATTATAATTGAACATGCATCATCAGCTGCAAAATTATTTCTGTTACAATATATTATGATCATCTGAACAAATTAATTTTTGATAATTAAGATTTCCCAGTTTTCCATTTCTGTACTGCAAGAAAATATCCTGTGCTTGCTTATTTGGTTTAACAGTAAATGACCTCTTTACATATTGCTTTACAGCTGCAAGAACGATGTATTCATATCAAAAAGAGCATTAGGGACTATAACATGGACGAATAAATCTAAAATGTTGGCTTCCAAAAATATGTTTATTTTTCGAATCACTTATGCGCTAATTATACAATTAAGTAGAATCTATTTATTTCAATAAGTACATAACTGGCTAACTCCAAATTGATGTCATTTAAATCCATTTACCTAATGGTGTGAGTACACTATATTCATTTAATTAGTACATCAACATTGGCTAGAATTTGGAAAAAAAAAAAAAACTCCAAATTAGTTACTTTAATCAGGTAAAAACCTTGCTGTGCCTAAATTTTTATTCTTTTCTGCAAATATATTTCATATTTAAAGCGAAATGATTAGCCTAAACTATAGCTGTATAATGCATTGATGTTTGGCTAAACTTATAAGTAAAAAGGTGTTTTGCAGGGATTAAAATTAGATATTTTTTTAGTAGATTGTGATAAAAGTTTTTGAAATGTGTAGTTAAAAAGTTGCGGGACTCATGAAAGATGTGATTAAGCCTTCGTTTGGCCCCCAATTTTTTTTTTTTTTTCAATTTTGATGGTTGGAATAGTGTTTTTTTTTTTTTAAGAATGTGTGATTAAAAAAGAATAAATTTTTTATTATTTATGTGTAATATTATTTTATGGAAGATTGTGAGGTTAAAAATAAAACAGAAAAAAAAAAAT
The DNA here is from genome assembly GCF_002742605.1 of Olea europaea var. sylvestris. NCBI lineage: Eukaryota > Viridiplantae > Streptophyta > Magnoliopsida > Lamiales > Oleaceae > Olea > Olea europaea. The sequence continues at coordinate 178,843 of NW_019268308.1, forward strand.
TGAAAGAGAATGGGGGCTCAACGGGAGCTTGTTTGTTGGACTTTGATTTATATTAAAATCAGATTTTAGCCTTTGTTTGGCCCTCATTTTTTGGAAATGAAAATGTGTGGAATGTTTCTTTTCTTTTTTTTTCTCTTTTTTTTTTTTTTTTTTAAAAATGGGTGGTTGAAAAACAATGAAAAGTTTTCGATTTACATGTAATATTATTTTATGAAAGATTGTGTAATTAAAAATAGGAGAAAGAAAAATAGAATGAAATTTAATTTAATTTAATTTAATGTAATGAGATTCAAACGGAGCTTAATCCAAACCAAAGGGGCTCTAAAAAAGTTTAGAAATAAATAGCTACTTTATTGATCAAAATGTAGAAAAGTGAATTATTTTGAAACTACGGGTCCGTTTGATTGCAAAAATAAAATTTGGGTGGTAAGAAATTGAATTCCAGGAAATTGAATTGCATAGAACTTGTTTTCTTGAAAATTATCAATTAATGTGTTTGATTTATATAATTTTTCACTTGAAAAATGTTTTCTATCGTCTGGTGTTCTTTGGCTTTGTTTTTTTTTTTATGGAAATTGTCAATTAAAAGGACAAAATTTGTTACAATTAGAGATATGATTTGTTCCAGTTGCCAAAAATAAAAAAGGCTCAAAAACCTGGGAATTAGTTTTCCACAAAACCACAAATTGCCAAGAAAATTATTGCCATCAAAGGCCCTAAGGTAATAGGAACTTGTTCGAAAGTGTTTAGAAACAAAAAGACATACATAAAGATAACTTTTGCTTATTTTCAAGCTTTGCCAAATGTATTGCTTCTTTGTCCAAGTGTTACCCTTTAAAGTCTGTTACTTTAATAAAAAATGGTTAGGTACGTTCTTTGCATCTCCTGCACTATAGGGAATCAAGTCAATAAATGATCTTCCTAACAGATATTTCTTTCAATCTCTATCTTTTTCCTTCCCCAGATATGTTTTCACTGGCCATCCGTCTGGAATCTGAATCATTGGCTATATAATTACTAAAGCTATGATTAGATTAAGGATTATTAGGATATTAGTTCCTAACTTCGACTTTAGAACTCTCCAAGCATTAATTTATAGCCAAGATTCTGTAGTGATTAAGATTTCGCTATATTAAAAGTGTTAATGTTCCATATATTTTAGCTTTCCAAGTAATTATCTTAATATGTCAGGAACCAAATCTATTTGATAGAAAAGCCGGTCACAGGAAGAAATGCCATATCAATGCATAGATTAACAATCTCTTTTTTTCATTTAATACATTGTCCGCTTTTGTATTCAAAAGTATAGATATGAAACAAAAAAGAAGTAAGATTTTTATTATTTAGGAGCAAGGTAAGAATCATAATTTTCAAAACTGAATATTAACGGTCCGTTTGATTGCAAAAATTAAATTTGGGTGGATAGAAAATGAATTTCAGGAAATTGAAATACCTAAAACTTGTTTTAACGGGAATTCTCAATCAAATATATTTGATTGATATAATTTTCTACCTAAAAATATTGAAATTTTGGATCATTTATTATTCAACTTGGCATTCTTTTTCCATCGAAATTGTCAATTAAATAGATAGATTTTTTTATAATTGTGGATAGAATTTGTTTTCATTGTAATTAAGTGCTTAGCCAAACATGGTCTCAAGGAAGCTTCTTATGCAATAGTCAGAATAATTTTTTAAGATCTTTTTTCATGGTTCTTGATCCTAACTTGAATTGGGAAATTTGACTTCTAGTGAACATTACCGGACTAAAGAGTTATACCTTCCAATTCTATATAAAGACCATCATTTGGCAATATTGTCATCACAAACAACATAAAAACCAGTACCAAATTTCCATTCTTTGTGATCAGTTAAAATTTTACATGGCGCGTCAGGAAAATCTTTTGAAGATTGGCCAGGAAGGATTTATAATCATAGAGACGTTCTTCACCCAAACCAGGGATCCGACTCCTCGCCAAGAATGCCAACAGAATGAATACTATATGCAAAAACCATCAAAGGTTAGAAATCTGGTTTTCCCAAGCAAGCCAGCTGCTATCGACTTCAAGCAGGCTGCCAAAAAATATGGAGGAATTGCAATTATAGAAGGTCATAAGAAAGTACCTCGTATGTATTAAGGCTTATTAAATAAACTGTTTCTTATCCTCTGGACAATCACACTACTCATTAAGCTAGATATCATATGCTGTGCTTTTAGTCTTCGAGTCTGATGTACAAAACTATATAAAAGACACTTAATTTAGCTTTTGCAACCGTGAAACTTTCGTGTGATTTTTGTATTTATAACGCGGTTCCTGTCCTAGAAAATCCTCTACTCGGGGCTTTCCTCTGCTGATTGGTCATCACTGACAGTTCTAACTACAATAACGGACAACATTCTTGCTATTCACCAAAAGAAATGGAGGGGAGATATTGAAGGAAGTACTCTTGAAACTAGTAAAATGATACCCTGAAAATCCTCCTCAGAAATAGAAAATCAATTAAAATTTTGGAGTTAAATGGGACACAACCAATATTTTCTANAAAAAAAATAAAAATAAAGGAGCGTGTAGAATCAATGGATAAAATTACAGAGAAACGGATATGAGGATAGATAAAATTACATAATGCCTGTTGGGTCTTGATACCCAATGAATTTCATGTTATGATGTAACGTTGGAATTTAATTTTTACAGGCCTTGGCCAATGGTGAATTATTACCAACAACCAAATTTAAAGGCTTGACCTAAAAACAATGTGGAATGTTGGAAGTAACTTAAGAAATTAATGCTACTTACAGCTCATATATATTTACCTATTGAATGAATTTGAATCTTGGCTCATTTAACGATATTATTAGCCCAACTAAAGCCTAGTCTATTCTATATATATTTTGTTTTTGACCTAGCGGTTGCATTGTGATTAGTGTAAGAAATTGAGAAAAACGTGGCTGCCCTCTTATTGTGAAAATCAACTGCCTTGTAGAGTGAAAAATCGATGATTTTCCTAGTATATTTGGCCTCCAATTTATGCCTTCTTTCGTTGTCTTTCTCATGCCTTTGTGGCCTACAAATCAACACCGTTATCTTGTTCTTTGTGAGTGAGATTCAGAAGCAACCGAATGAATATATTGGTTATGGGTTGGAGCCCTTTGGATTGTTGTTTGGTAGAGAAAGACAACGTGAAACTAAGTCCAAAAAATATCGTTTTGAAGATCTTTGGAATGAGCTTCCATGAAAATTGGTATCAAAGAATCAAGGTAGTGGATTCAGCTCAAAAAACTGACCAAAAAGGACCAGAAAAAGGCAGAATTGAGGTAGAAAATAGATCGAAAAGTTGTCCAGAAAGCTGCCCAAAAATCGAACCTGTAATTGTAATTTTTGGCCAAATGAAGAGACTTGGTGGTGAAAAGGAATCCATATTCGAGACGTGCAGATGGAGGAATAGCTAGATGGCTGGTGCGTGAGGTGGTCCTACCACGCATGGCGACTCCGATGAGGCACGTAAGGACGTGTAGAGCAGATTTTTGTCACAGCATTCAGAGATAGAATGTTTGTGGAGGTGAGGTGGACCCTGTGGGGGTGTTCGATTTTTGTTTTGGATAAAATTGTGGTTTTAGATAGTTTTGCCCTTGCGCATTTAGGTTCCTTTTTGCTTGATTGGTTGCTACAATTACTAGAGACTTTAGGGCGAATAGTGATGGCCCCTAAGTGGTAAATTCACATAGCTCATTATTTACAAACTCAGATTGATTCACACTGATTTATTAGCTTATCCCATTTAAATTTAAACATAAACGATTTATCATGTGGTGACATTAGGATTGTGGTTACCGTATGGGATAACCATTCTTTGTACTAGAAATTCAGAAATTATATGTTAAATTTGAAATGTTGAATTCAATTGCAAGTTGGTAATTGCTTTTGTGTTTTAATTGCCATTAAGTGACTGCATGAGACTGCATTGTGTGAGAAACTGAATTTTTGTTAACATACCTTTGTGTTGTATGGATTATTCTATTAGAACACTTGACTTAATTCGTTTGGACAATCATTTAATACTGAGATCTCGAATTTCCCTTGAAATCTAGAACGGTGCATATTGTGGCTTTAGGATTACTTTGTTTAACCTATTTGTGCATTTTGGTTGTTCTTTTTTAAATGTCTGCACATTTTGAA
>NW_019268308.1:189041-192231 GCF_002742605.1 Olea europaea var. sylvestris
TTTTTTTTTTTTTCAATTTTCTTCCGTTTCAGTTGTTTGGATAGTTTTGCTCCTTCCTGTAAGTTTTCTTTGGCATTTTCGCAATTAGATTATAACAGTTAATAATTTCAATCAGTCGTGTTGTAGAATTTTTCAGAATACTTTACTGATTTTTTTTCGCAATTTATGTTGCTAAATTTCACTTCTTTATAAATGTTGCACTTGGCTTTTCTGTTTTCTCATTCCTTTGGCAGTACTATTCTTGGTTGTGCACCATGAAAAGCACTTTTGGATTGTTTTCTTTATTTTAATTTATTACTTAAGTTGTTGCTTTCCCTTCTTATAATAATTTGCAGTATTCTTTAACATGAATTTCAGGTCAAGAAACTTACTTGAAATGATGAATTTCAAGATCTTTGAAATAGTTGAATCACCTTGCATTCCAAAACTCGAAATCTGCATTTTCTTGTTCTCCAATAATCCCAATCCCTATCACAATGGAAGAGGATTATTATCCACAATTTAAGTGCCTAATTTTGTATGTTTTCATGCCATACATGTGGTTCTAGGTACTTTTCTATTTTTGAGTGATTTTCCATACAGATTTCACTTATTTTTTACCATCTATTTTTCTCTCCATTACTACGCAAAAATCAAAGGTTTTATGGGAGTTGTGAGAGGCCATGGATAGTTGTAGATTTGAATTCCAAATTCAAATCATTCCCTCCAACCCTTTTAATAACTTACGAGTCGAGTCATCCCACATGCATGACCCACGACATGTACTTTTCAACATATCTCACCTATACATTATGGGCTTGATCCGAACCACAAATGACAACAAATGTCATACCTTAGATCCTTCTTAAAATCTATCTCACAAAAAATCATACGACAAATAGATCGTGCGACCAACAAGTAATATTAGAGCTCACGGTACTATAAACCTAATAGGGATATATAGTATCTCTACTAGAGGAACATCACATCTTGCTATACCCCGAACTCATTTTTCAACATTAATTTAAGTATTTTCGATGTCTCAAGTATTTGTGGAACATACTTGAACCCCACATCACATCATTGTATTCAAAATTATGTTTTATACCCTAAATGGTTAAACACAATTGTCCCTACTTGAATCTATCAACTTTAAATTAGCCACTTTTCCAGACATTTACCATCAAACCGAATCAATTATAGTCATTGGTGACATGCTAAAGTAGCAACATTGAAATAAAATCTCTAGAAACAATCAAAAGTCATAAGGGTATACATGAGGTTATATAAATCTCAAGGTTTCACACAATGCAAAAGCAGGGATCAATTCACTCATTTACCCAATATTGGTCGTAAGAGCACACATAGTATGAAACACGTGCTACGATGTTTTCTCCCTTCCTTAAGGCGTATGTCATATTCTTTATAAACAAATAACACCATACAGATCATAGTTCAAGTATTCCCCAATACTAACTTGAGTTTTCTTTATATTCATTCCTCCAGGTAATCTTAAATCGAAAACTCGATCTAGCTATAAAACAGGACTAAAGGATAGCGAAATCCATATCGGTTACTTTTTGTAATCTCATCTAAACATCTCATCAAGGTGACCGAATTATGTACACAACATAATCACTTTGTCTCATTTCAAGATACCCCAAAGTATCTGAGGCGATGTAAGTGTGAGTGAATCAATTTCAACTTGTTTGATATACTTTATATGTGCATGTAAATCATTATCTCGTAATCGCAATGATAGATTGTACATGAACTCAGAATTGTTAATCCATTGGCATATAAAACTCAATCAAGAGTCATTTTCTACCAATTCTAGAAATTTGAAATTATCAACAATTACATCTCTAGACATATTTAGAGTATGATGAATATATATATCATCACTTACATAGATATATAGCAAAAATATTTTCTTTACGAATATCTCTCAAAGAAATATTATCGAGTTTTGGTTCTATCATAATACTTGAGATCCATAGTTAAGTAACTATCATAGATCTTATATTCTCGACAAGTATAATTAGATAGTCAATACATCTATATAAAAAAAAAATTCTTTAGCTGCCAAGATATACATTACAATATATGCTTCTTGCTACTCTATATAGCAAGAGTGTACCAGCCTAGAACGATTAAAAAAAAAAACAAAGTGTACAATAGTCTAGTAACTAATTGTGCTCGATTAAATCTCATTTATGGTCAACAATTGCATATCTATTCCAATCACAATTATTCCTTCGACAACAACTAGAATAACTGATAGCAGCACCCTATAAATATCACAATGTCCTTTTAAAGGATAATATTGATGCCTACTGACTAGATCCATGGAATGAGAAATGTTAGGACTAGTATACATCATATCATACTTTTAACTTCTAATCGTACTAGATTTGGTTCTCTGAATATTTCTTTGTGCACTTATGGAGTCTTTGAACATATATAAAGATTCATACGATTGTCAATCCACAATGTGATTAGAGTATGATGACTAGAATGATCATTTTAACACCAAACATACAATTTGCAACCCATGTGCTTCTTCTCAAAAGGTTGAGGACAACCATTTCAAAATGGTCTCCATAGACTCCTTCTCATGCTTAGCCATAATGTCATTAACATCAAAATTAGAATCATAACAAACCATCGGACCTTTACATAAATACATTGATTTTCATCCACATGATGAAATTTTATATGAGATTTAAACCTTGTTAAAACTCAAGTACCATTATCGAGATTACCGCATCAGACGCAAGTGTAACTATAAGGTTACCACAATACTATAAAAGCCTTTAACATGGAACCTACAAATCAATTCATGTAGATTTCTTCAATCAATTCCCAATTAAGAATGAAAATATAGTCTCTAAGTTTATTTGGTATAATCTAAACTTAAACACACTATTGTTGCTAGAATCGACGTATAAAATTGAATCTCATTGCTGAGAAAAAAGGTTTACCTAACTCAATATACTCATATTGAGTATAACCTCCCTCTGAAAATGAGATTTATTTATCATAAACTCGTTAATCTTTTACTTAATTTTTAAGAGCCTGAATGTTCTCAATAAACATAATGTCTAAATAAAACTTCATCATATCCCAGATAATTCTGTACTCCACATATAATTCCATCACTTTCATCGATATTCCTCTTTATACTCATATAAGAAAGGGATTGAATTAT
>NW_019268308.1:194508-197446 GCF_002742605.1 Olea europaea var. sylvestris
CTCAATCAATGCCCATTTATGCACATATTTAATTTTGCATTAACACAAATTAACTTCTACTATAGTTCAACGTTAGGTACAAAGTCGAAAGTTCACTATGTCCCAAATCATCATCTACAATCTTATTGTTTCACTATTATAAACTTAATTTCATAATACAAAATTCCATGAATTTTAAGTGAAAATTACATTAATTCTTCCAAATTGAGAACTCCTACTCAGTGAATCAAATAGTTATAGCTGAGTTTTCACTAAATCTTCCAATCAACGAACTATCACTCAACTGACAATCAATAGGTCCAAGTAAGAATCTCACTCATTCTACTAACTTTAGCATTTATAACAATACATGAATTAACGGATATCATGTAATTCCATAATATGCAATCGTGACATATATCACGATTGTCAACCATGCTTTAATATATGTTGCAATGCAATCCTAACAAATGGGAAGTGGCATCAGAATTCTCATATTCCATCTATCACAAAAAATGTCCCAAAAACATTCATGTACTCCACTAGGTTATGTCCAGATCCATTTATTAATTTTAATAAGAATGTACATTTTCACCAAGTTCAGCCCTTGTTTCTCTAGCCTTCCCTCTAAGGATGCTCTAAAGTGTGCATAAATTCAATGATATCTGATCAAGCACAAAAATTAAAAACAAGTTACAATGGATCACATAATCTAATCAAGACCCCCACAACTCAAGAACGTAAATAAAATCTGGCATTTTAAATACTTTTTTAGTGTTTTCCATTTAAAAAATAGAAAAATAAAACACTTGAAAAAATAACTCCAACTAAGCAAATACCACTTAATAAATATTCTTGACTTTAAAAAAATTCACAATTTATCTAGTTAAAAAATATTTTTAATGCTTTTTACAAATTTATTTTAAGTACTAAGTGCAAAAAAATATTTTTTTAACCATCCAAAAATTAATTTTTTATATTGAAAAATCAAGAATAATTTAGGGACCAATCTACAATTTTAAGAATTGTCAGTGCGCCCTCACATGAGGGACCAATCTGCAATAATTTTTTTAAAGTAATAAAAAATTGGGACAAGGTCAACACCGCCACGTCGTACTCGAAAGTTGCTTTCGATTATTTATCTTAACTAATTTTGAAGTTCTGAGTTCATCTGTGCAATCAAATTTTAAAAACAAAAAATCAATTTTTAAGGCCACATTTGGGATATCAATAGATAGAGAGCGTGAAAATGGCAAAAAAATCATAAAAAATTTTCAATTTTTTTTTTATCAAATTTTAAGAGGCCATAACTTTTTCATTTCAAGGACAAAATTAACAATCTTTATTCTATTAAAAAGGTCTCGAGAAGATCTATCCAGCCATATTAAATGAGAAACATAAAATGTAGTGTAGAAAAAGTTATCATGTGATGAAATTTCAAATTTTACCAATTTTCGTACAAAAAATTAGATTCTCATCCAAACTTCAAGAGAGCATAACTTCTTCATTTCAAACTCAAAATCAATGATCTTTATACCGTTCGAAAGGTATCGAGAAGATCTATTCAATCATATCAAATAAACAGCATGCAACTTAATATATAAAATGTTATCATGTGATGAAAGTTTAGGCTTCCATCAAATTTCATGCAAAAAATTCAGATTATCATCCAAATTTCAAAACCTCATAACTTTTTTCATTTCATGTCCAAAATTTAAGTTCTTTATATGTTTGAAAAGCTTATGAGAAGAACTTTATAACCCTACTAATCTTACTTCATGAAGATGAACAAGCAAATGGCAATAAATATTTAAAATTTCTATAATTTATCTAGGGTTTCGTTTTTCTCCAAAATTATAAAACCAAAAAATTTTGAAACTTTGCAGATATGATCTTACATCATATAAGGAATATATTGTAAAATTTCATGAATTTGTGTTGCATATTTCATGACATACCATTAACAATGCTTCAAGTTTCAACAAAAATGGCATACATGCATTTTTCAACATAATAATTCCATTTATAACAAAATAATATGTAAGGGAAACAACTTTTACGACTATGATACCAATGTAATAATTTCTAGCATTCTTTAACATGAATTTCGGGCCAAAAAACTTACCTGAAATTATGAATTCCAAGATCTTTTAAATAGTTAAATCACCTTGCATTTCAAAACTCCAAAATTTGCATTTTCTTGTTCTCAATGGTCCCAATCCTAATAACAATGGAAGGGGATTATTATCTACAATCCAAATGCCTAATTTTGTGAGTTTTCATGACATACATGTGGTTCTAGGCACTAATCTATTTTTGGGTGATTTTCCATACAAATTTCACTTATTTTCTACCATCTTTTTTTTCTTTCCATTATTATACAAAAAATTGAGGTTTTATGGGAGTGTTGGGAGGTTATGGGGATTTATAGATTTGAATTCCAAATTCAAATCAATCCCTCCAACCCTTTTAATAACTTGAGAGTTGGGTCATCCCATATGGGCGACCCACGACCCATATTTTCTAACACCTTTATAGGTTCATCACCTCAATATCTTAAATCATTTTGAAAACTATATGTTTTGTGTAGGCCTTTGCAAAGAAGGCTTCTTCCCTACGAAATGGGTTCTCCTCTGTGATGAAGCTTTCGCAAGGAGGCTTCATTTATGTGAAATGAGACTTTGCCTCTACAATGAAGCATCGGTTCTAAGAAGGCTTCATTATGCAAAGTAGGACTTCACTTTTATAACTAAGCTTCACCTTTGTAAGAAGGCTTTATACCTATGAAATGGGACTTCACCTTTGCAATTAAGCTTCACGCATGCAAGAAGGATCATCCATGAGAAATGGGAATTTGCTTCTGCAATTGAGCTTCGCTTTGCAAAAAAGCTTCATCCTTGAGAAATGGGACTTCACCTTGCAATTAAGCTTCACTTTTGCAAAGAATGAATCATCCCTA